>NC_041334.1:31450004-31585004 GCF_004354835.1 Perca flavescens | reverse complement strand
CTGCTTGTTTATGTTTGTTTATCTGCTCTCTGGCAGTCTCAACTTCTCCACACGTCAGCTAAACCCCTACCGAGCAACTTCGTTCAAATGGAGCAGCTTTCCTGCTCTCTACCTTCGCCACAGGCACAGTGACGGTGAAAAGGGCAGATCAATTCGAGCCTACGGTCGCGAAAAGGACAGTAAGTGAGAGGTTTATACTCGCGAAATACAGTGGATTTCATCGATTTTTATTTTCCTCAGATCGGTGCTTCCGGCTATCATTGCGCGTGTCTACAGAACGTAAAGCACGTTTGGGTCTTAACGTGACGTGCGCGCACTCGATGCTAAGCCATTTTTTTTTTAAAGATAAAAAAATAACAATTTACAAAATACATTTACAAATGTACATATTGCAATTTTAGATCTTTTAAAAGTTACAACAATAACCATCTAAAATTACGTGTAGTAACTCACTTTCTTTACATTTCCATTAGCATCACTTTATTGATCAGAAAAATGGCAACAGCCATAAAGTTACTTTTCCTTTTTACCTTTCTTCTCACTTACGTTAGTCTTTCTTTTTTCGTAAAACAAACAATAAACATATCTGCTGCTTGACTTCAGGACTGGGTCTATGATTTCTTTAGAGATGGCATATTGCATATCATTGTTATAAAGCCTTTGGTGTCCTTCACTGCTATCATTTTGAAATAAATAAAGGTACAGTATTTTTGATAGTTTGACAGTTTCATTTCTGATAAATACTTAACTACGTAAGTGGTGCATGATGTTTAAATTTACATTATTCTCTTTGTAAAGTAGTAGCAGGACAGTATATCACATTCCCCAAGAAAACACAGTACTGAAGAGAATTACATTAAAGGGCAGCATACAAATTGATGTGATAACTGCTGCAATTAACTCTTTGATGGATTTCACTTAATCATTATTACCAATATTCCCATCATCATCATCATCATCATCATCATCTTTACTACAATAAAGATAACAAACAAATTAATAAACTCTTTTAAACTGAGGCTTTGAGTGGATGAAACAAATTAAATGTGCACTTATTTTCATTAAAATTGTATTTAGATTAGTTTAAATGAGCACACTTTTAATTATATTTGTATTTTATATTTTTGCGTATAGTAGCCTACTGTTAGTCTTTGCCTTCACTAAGGTTTTGTATGTGCTTCTTATTTTTCATAAATCACATTCAGGAAGTTCAAGAAGCAAATGCACTTTGGTATTTACACTGTGTTACCAATAACGCTATTATAAAAGCAATCTCTTAAATTTGAATTATGAAGCACTGCTTTTCCTAACTTTTCTTTTAAAAACAGCACTTGCCAGTATGATGACACCGCTGACTCACAGCTGGATGTAGCGTTGTAACGTTCTGACGTCATGTAGGTGAGTGGCGTCATACAGGAACCAGTGGAAGGGAGCTTGACAAATCAAGATGGCGTCCCACGCTGAAGCAGTAGAGATATTTCAGTGTAAATAAAACACATTCGCAGAATAGTTTAAATTTGAGTGCCACCTCGACAATACGTCGTTTGGATTTTGAAAAAACAAGACGGAGCAGATACAGGTGAGAGTAGTCTTTGTTTATACGTCATCTCAGTTTTGTTTCAGGGGCGGTGGCAGCAGGGACAGCGGTCTATCGTATCCAGACACATAACATTACAACCAGGCCACTGGCGAAGCTAACGCTAAGCGTATTAAACGGTAGATTTTCCCCAAAAAACATTAGCCAGCGGCTAGTGGTGATTGTCAGTGAAATATTTAATTCGACCTTAATATTCCACCATTTCCAACTAATGTCACACCGTACGCTGACTTCTTAGCTAGCTAAACTGTCAGTGTATGTTCGCTGTTAGCGCGTTGAGCTAGGAATGAGCACGGATATTAGCTTGTTGCTAATTAAAACTAATCATAACTTGGCTAAATGACGTTATAGTATAAGCTATCGCACTCCAGTTTGTCTGAAAGCAATATGTGACAGCTGGGAGCCTTGACATGTCTAATTTTAAATGTAAACTTTCCTGGAAATGTGATGAATTGCAGTTAACGTTACTGCGATTCTTTCGTAGCAGTTCAGCTCCCCCTAAACTAGCGAACATAACAAACTTGTCGAGTTGTTATGTGCAGTTTTGGTTGTCACTAATATCTGAAACATGTACGGTATATTAACTTGAATCAACTGTACTCTGTACTAACCGTGAGTACTATCTAAGTTGTTAAAATAGCTACGCAGAACAGCAACTTGTGGTGGAGGGGTGTTATTCAATTACATTTTATTTATAGTATCAATTCATAACAAGAGTTATCTCAAGACACTTTACAGATAGAGTAGGTCTAGACCACACTCTATAATTTGCAAAGAACCAACAATTCTAGTAATTATGCCTAACTAATGTAACTACTTAATAAAGGGTAACCACTAGATTAAAATCAGATTGCATTTAAAATAAATCTGAAATACCTCCTGATCACGAGATACTCCTTGATCATGTGTGGGCCATTTCCATGGGCATTCATGATTAGCCAGAGAGCGTAGTAGAGTATAATGACTAAACTCAAAATTGGGGCTAATGGATGTTGTACAACTCCCAGGTTAGTACAGTACAGGTAACCTGTCTGTACGTTGCATTTCTACGTAGATGTGTTTTAAATGAGACATTTCCACATGTGCCACTCTCTTGGAGAGCCTTAGGTCTTTGTTCTATTTTATTTTTATTTTTTTTAACCAATGCCGGTAATATTCAGCAGATTGCAGTGCAATACAATGACCGTAGACCCTTTCAAGGATTTAAGGGGTTCAAAGAACATTTATTCTCATTCTGCAACATAATGAAATGCAATTATATTCCATTTATGCTACACAAGAAAAGAAAAAAAAGACAAAACAAAAACAGACATGAAACCCATTATTGTTTTCTCTTTTCTGAATATTTAAAGGAACACGCCGACTTATTGGGAATTTATCTTATTCACCGTAACCCCCAGAGTTAGACAAGTCAATACATACCCTTCTGATCTCCGTGCGTGCTGTAACGCTGTCTGACGCCCCCAGCATTAGCTTAGCCCAGCACACATCCTGCAGGTAACTGGTTCCAACTAGCATACTGCTCCGAATTGTGACAAAAGTGACAAAATAACGCCAACATGTTCCTATTTACGGCCTGATGCCGCTGGAGCCGTCAGACAGCATTACAGCACGCACGGAGATGAGAAGGGTATGTATCGATTTGTCTAACTCTGGGGGTTACAGTGAATAAGCTAAATTCCCAATAAGTCGGCGTGTTCCTTTAACTAATATATAGTCATTGTCACTGGTAATTAGTGGAATTGTTGGGGTTCTATCTCCCGCAGTAAGAGCATTCACCCCATGTAGGCTGAGTCCGGCCTGCGGCCCTTTGCTGCGTGTCATCCCCCATCTCTCTACCCCTTTCATGTCTATACACTGTCACTATATAATAAAGGGAAAGCCCCCCAAAAATAATCTTAAAACAAATTAGTGGAACTGTTCATCTGTAAGTATAAGTGAATATACAATCATGTTAATGTCTCAGTGAATTAAAGCATCATTAAAGCATGTATTAATTTGGAGTGGCTCAGTTTGTAGGGAGTTGGGTTGGGAACTGGAGGGTTGCTGGTTCAAGTCCCCATACAGACTAAAGTATGGTGGTGGACTGGTAGCTGTAGAGGTGCCAGTTCACCTCCTGGGCTCTGCCAAAGTGCTCTCGAGCAAGGCACTGAACCTTTACTGCTGCAGCCCCTCACTCTGACATTCTAACAACGGAGTGAAAACATTGTAACATTATAATTAATTTTGAAAACGAGGGCAGTAAGGCTGCAAAATAAATTCACTATTTCATTATCAGTTGCTAATTGCTAATGTGTATGCTACCTGTTTCCCACCTACATGTCCAGTAGACACAGAGCCACCTGGCCATCCTGCCGCAGTCATCTGAGAAAATTATCTGTCTCCCTCTGGCTTGCTAGATGTTCACATCTCAATGCTATTTTGTACTGTGTGGGTAATGTACAAGTCAACTAGACTTGTGTGAGTTTTGTGGAGATGACTGGCTCGTCTCATATGGCTGATTGGTTAGAGTTGGTGTGCTGATTTTCAGCAGTGTAGGTAGTACTAGCAAAGTGATCATTATGTCAGTGAGCCATTTGATTCAGTGTTTATTTAAAATTCAGCTTATTTGAGCATTAAGTACTCTTGACAAAAAAAAAAGCCCTTTTCAGTTGTGTAAGTGAATCCAATCTATCACTTTTCACACTGAACACACAAAGTTCAGTGGATGTGAACAGTGGCCTCTCTGTGTTGATAATGTCAGCCATTGTTGAACGGCATGACCAAATAACGGGATTATGTGACTTGAGATGCAAAGCAGTGGAATGTTCAAAGCCAATAGGAAAGTGAAGAATTTTAATTTGAATAGAAAAAAACATTTGCACTACCATGTGATGAAGTGTCATAGCTCATATGCTTTGATTAAAAGTGTTCTGTAGGACCATTCTCTGAGCTTAGTAAAAGACATTTTGTAAATATATGGAAGTACTGTGTCAGAAAAAATGTCACGGCTGAAGCCATTTGGAATAGAGCTGGGGAAATCCACTTTCGGCTGTTTTCACACTGTTGCCAGTGTGTGTGTGTTTTTTCTTTAAATACATTGACATATGCCATGTACGTATTAACTCTCTTTGACATGTAACCTTTTCACTCCCACTACTCACTAACTTTACATCTGGTGTACTCATGTCTGTTTTCAGTCTCTAAATGGCTGCGAGGAAGTCTGGATCAGATGTATACAACAATGGTGAGGACATATTTTTTTATACTTTCTTGTTTTCCTGTTTGGCTACACTGATGTCTTGAGTTGTAAGTGAAGTCTAGGTTCAAGGTCTGCTGGCGTCTGTAGTTCTAGTGTCTGTACTTCTATTATATGCTTGCTTTGTTTTGTTTTTTTACACAGGACCCATCAGCTACCTTGATGAAGTTCCCTTCAAGATCAATGACAAATTCCGCTGCCCAGCCAAAGTGGGGCTGCCTGTTGGTTTCTGTCTACCAGACTGTGGCTCCTTGCTGATGGACTCACAGGTTAGTCAGGCATAAGAAATATGTTAATTTTGCACTGGTGTTGTTAGCTGTGGTATGCTTCACTTAAATACATCGCCGCAGCATCATCACACCAGAGCTCAAGGCCCCATTCAGACAGAAAAAAGCCATCCGGCGATTTTGCCCAGGGTTGGGCGGTGGTGGGAGTGTCACTGAAACGGCCCATTTGTGTGACGTCCTGTTGTATTAATTAACCCCCAAATGTAGCACAAGTAGACTTCCTATTTCTCAGTTTCTGTTTTCCGTCAGATTGTTTATAGATCTCGACGGCAAACATTCAGCTGTTACACAAACTCCCGGGCTGTTCAGTGCTTGTGTTTAAAAACGTTCTTGTGGCAGCGATCGAGGCAGTGATGTTTACTGTACGGGTCTCTCAGGCCGGTTACACACTGCACGCGTCGCGCGAGCGTGGCGTTTCTGTTGCGTCTCAGTTGCGTGGATTTTTCTGTGTCCTACACACCAGAAGCGTGTCTGACGCGGCGCTGCTCCTGCTGCTAGATACAGGGAGGGCTGATCTCGGGACATAGTGCCGACAGATTCAAACTCTGAAAAATGGGTAAGTGGGATGTCTGTTTATAACAACTTTGTGTATATCTCTATATCTGATGTTGGACCGTCACTCAGAACACACACTACGTTGTTATCATAGCCTATCCTACCCTTATATATAGCCTATTGATTTGATTAAAGCAAGACAACGTCGGCAGTATTGACTGCAAAATATGTTACAGAATATTTCGTTCGGTATGACAGGTGCAATATTTGAAAATATTTTCTCTGAAATTTTGTATTACATTTATATCTACATTGATGTCAAAACCTAGACTTTGAAACATCAAGATGTAATTTATTAATGTGCATTCGTGTCTAAATGACATAGACACATATTTTCCTATTCTATTTTGCCTGGAAACGCTTCCAACACGCTCGCGTGAAAAATAGGCGTCGGTTCTATTTCTAGCATGCACGTGCGTCTCACGCCGGCAGTGTGTAAGCTCTAACCTGTTAACATGGGAGCTGAAATATAAACGGACACGCCATGCGGCTGACACGCTCGCGCGACGCATGCAGTGTGTAACCGGCCTCACACCGCCTCAAAACCGACTGACAAGTCTGATCGCTGGTTACATGATTGGCCACCGCAGCGCGACCTGAGATTGTGTTTCTCTAATAGTTGAGTCGGTCTCAACTTTTCACTGCAGGCCTCTAAATTCTTTTCCGTCTCCCCGCCCGCCGCAGCCTAAATGCTTTTATTCAAACTATGTTGCACAATTTTTGATATGAACTGTCATGTGGCTCTTATACTCATAATTATTCCTGTGTTTCTTCTGTCACTCTGTGCGCTCTCTGCCCATCTTCTTCCTCACGCCCTCTTGCTGCGGTCTCAACAGTATGACTTTTCTCTGGAGAAGCGTAGTGTTCGTTGGGGGGTTGAACTGGCTGAGGCCAGAGCAGCAGAAGCCAGAGCAGAAGAAGCCGCAGCCAAGCAGGAGGCAGAGAGCAGAGAGTGCTTGGCACAGGCCCAGGACATTGATGGCGATGGAGGGAAGAAACGCCGGTGTGCTGCAGAGGACCAGGACCTTCTACCACCAGCGTTGAACCCCGTGCTGGCAGGGCTGAGCCATAACGCCATCCTCACTCCACTGCCTGCCCCAAGCCTTGGCCCCAGGAAAATCCAGCCTAGCACTCCCCAGCTGCACAGCCTCAACCTAGCCGACTTTGAGCGGGAAGAGGACCCCTTTGACAAGCTGGAGCTCAAAACTTTGGACGATAGGGAGGAGCTCAGGAACATCCTCCAGAGCCAGCCCCAACCTCAACCTCCTCCCTCTGTATCCCTACCAGAGGTTTCCCAGATAGGGCCAGTGTCACGTGGAAACAGCCCGTCTCCTCCCAGCACCAACACCAGCCTCACAGCCAAACCTGGCTTTACCCATAAACCCAATGGGTTGGTTGCCTTGCTGGACATGGACAGAGTTGGACAACCTGGGAGAACGGGGTTTGACACAGATGATCGACCCTGTAACATCCGCTCTCTCACTTTTCCCAAGCTGTGTGATTCTGGTGACCCAGTGCCAGTAAGGTACAGCCCAATCCCTGCACCCATCCCGGCTTCTCGACAGAACCTACCCAATGGCAGCCCACTGACCATTCGCAAGACCCAAGTTATTGTTGCCCCTGAGCCAACTAGCCACACCAAGGGTGGCGCACCAAAACCGGTGAGCATGAGATTACTTACTGCATACCCGACTAATAGTGTGCATTGTTTGTTTGGGATATAGTGATGGAAAATAAGGAAGCTCAGGAACTTAATCGACATTCATTCGTGTTTTTACTCCAGGCCAACCCAGGGTCAGGAACTGCTGGTCTGCCATGTGGCGGAGCCCTGCTCAGCATGACCCCCAGCGAGCGTCAGTGTGTGGAAACCCTTGTGGGCATGGGCTACTCTTATGAGGGTGTCCTACGGGCCATGCAGAGACAAGGGCAGAACGTGGAGCAGGTGTGACTCCCTCTCGCCCCAATGCGCAGCAATCTGGATTACTAGCATATTCACTGTTCGACATGCTTAGCAGTTCATTGTTTGTGTGCTTGTGTGTAATTGTTTTCAGTGAAGCATCAATGCAGTCTTAAATTAAAATTCAAGTTTCATCACACTTTCTGTTGTCTCAGTAGTTATGGCATGGATACGTTTCTGTGATCTGTACAGCTAATTCTGAACAATATGACCTGTCCATCCATTGTTATATGATTATGGTAGCTATAGCAGTAGATGTGGTATAACATCTATATAACGGTTTCCGTGGAGTTGGTGTATCAGATTTAATTAGTACCAGCTGGTTTTAAATGATGAACTAGCGTTGGGCATCACAAATTCCAGCAACATGCAGCATAAAGAGAACAATAAATGAATCTTATAGAACAGTAACATTCATTTAATTCAATCCACAATATGTCAAATCAAAGAAATCTTGGTCTTTTCTTTGTCTTCTATGTAATGCCTAACTTTTAAGCCTCATTAACAATGTGATGTTCAAAGCAGACACATAATATGTACATATTGTCTGTCTAAGGTACTGGACTACCTGTTTGTCCATGGGCGTCTGTGTGAGCGGGGCTTCGATGCAAGTGCGGTGGAGGAATGTTTAGAGATGTACCAATGCTCAGAAGAAAAGGTTTGTACATTTTGCTATTAGCTAACTGTACCCCTTAGGAACATGCATTGTGTTTAGTCTTTGAAATATGAGCAATACCTCTACATCACCCTATTTTGATAATCAGGCTAAAGTCTATAGATTACTTTCATAGATTTTATAATCTATAGTATTTTTTTTCATCCTTCCCAGGCCTTGCAGTTCCTTGAGCTAATGTCAAGATTTGGCGAAATGGGATTTCAGCGGGATGCCATCAAAGAAGTGCTGCTAGTCCACAACAATGATCAGGACAAGGCTCTAGAGGACCTGATGACTCGGGCTACAGCTAGCTGAGCCAAGCTAACCAGTCAACCAAAGCCCAGCCCAGGGCTTGCCTCCTGCTACTACCCGACACAGCCCCTTTCCTTCTGCCTACCCTATCACACCATGTCCTGTTCTTGCCTTGGCTGTGGAAGGGACAGCTGGGCAACAGTTGTATTTCTCTCTGTGCTAAAACATATTGTGTCTCAGCACATTTTTTTAAAGACTGTGCCTAGAGTTGAGGGGGTCACAGTGTAACAATGCTTAATGGTGGTGTTTTCTTTTCTAAGAAATCCTGGGGTTAGGTACCAGGATTTTGTACTGCAAGGGTATTCAAGAATGGGAAGAATGACTGAGCTGGAAAGGAGACACTGGAAGAATTGGGCTGTGGTGTTTTGGAAGCTGCAGGACTTAATGGAGAGCTGACGACAGGCTTTGAGTACATCGCAGAAAGACCAGTTTGAACTCTTGATACTCCCAAATGACTAAGCTGCCATCTTCCACTGCTCTGTGCAGACCTATTAAATGGTGGCGGGGCTTGAGGAGGCTCTCTTCAAACTGAAACAACTAACATTAAAATTAAAAAATGAAAAAGAAAAAAAAGAGGCTTAGTCGCCAGACAGACAACTGACTTCAAGAAGTGCCCTCTCTGCTCTGGTTCCCTGCACCTACAGTAGTTCTGTTCTATTTTATTCTTTCATTCATTCATGTCTGTTGTTCTGTTCATTTGGGCACTTTTTCCATGTCATTTTAAAGATTCATTTTATTTGATTTCTTTTTTAGGAACTGCATAATAGATCCTTAGTCACTATAACTCAGAAAATAAGAGATATTACTGCCTCAGTACGCTCTTTGACCTGCACTGGAATGGCTTGTTAGAGGAGTGGGGATAAATGGGGAAAGTTCCTCTGTAGGAAATAATAAGAAATCTCCCATAATCCACTGGCACTGATGTCATTAGATGCACACACATGTTTCATTATTGTCAACTTATTTAAAATAGTACACTGATACTTTCATTTAAAAAAAAAAAAATTAAGAGTTTGATATAATGGTCGTTAACTCACAAAAGTGACACTTAACTGTCACGGACATCTGTTTGCAGACTGGAAATGAGTGAGTGGTTAAAAAATATATAAGTCAGGGTTGTTTTTGCAGCCACATTACAGTGCAATAGAGACATTTCATATTGTATGTCTGTTGACTGGCTCGTTGAGCCTCAAGTAATTGTCGGGGATAAGGCATGGTCTTCAAGCCTTGCTATAAATTTGGATGTAACTAGAAAAAGTTTCATTCATTTCAATGATCTCAATCATTTATTCTCTGTAATTGGATTTCATGCCACAAAATCTAAACAAACATGACTTTGGTTTGTTGACTTCGTCCAATGTCTTTTCTCATATGTAATATTAAAAAAAAGGTTTCATCTTGATTTTAGGTTTGATGCCATCTACAGTACACAGTCTTAAATGGAAAATCCACAAAAAGGTTCGGTCACCACATGTCGAAAGCATTTTCCCAAATGTTAAAGGTGCTGTAGGTAGGATGGCAAAGATCCAGGACTTAGCCAAAAAATGTGAACATCATGAACTTCTCAGTCCCTCCTCCCCCTTTCTGCTAAAGCCCAAAACAGTCTCCTAAGCTCCTCCCCCCACAAGAGAGAATGAATGCGTGTGCATGAGCAGTGATTGACACGCAGTCAGACACCCCCCCCCTGGCCCTGATTGGTGCATCTGAACAGGGAGCGGTGGATTTTTGCAAATCGCACTACAGGCTGTAGGTGGTGCAAGAGGAGCCAGATTTTTTTTTAAATGACCTGCTTCTTGTAGTTCTACTGGAACATAGGGTCAGTTTCAGCAAATATGACAGAAAGTTAGTTTCATAAGTCTTACCTACTGCACCTTTAATTGGTGTAATTGTTTAAAAGAAGGCCAGGATCTTTTATTTTTATAGTATGTGTCTGACTTCCATACTAAATATGTTTTTTTTTTTAAAGCATGTCTGCTCAGTTACCAAAGGCAAAGATAGCAGAAGTTTCCATAATATTGAGCTCTGTGGTACTGATGAGGATTGTGAAAGGCATGGCAACAGATTAAGGGCTTAAATTTAGCAAAATGTGTTTTTGGAGAACTGGCACTTTGCTTTGGGCAGGTCCAGTACTTTGTCCTATGTTTTAGAATTGCAAAAATACATTACTCTAACCACCAATCTATTTAAGAACAACCCCTGCTTGGCAAATCTATTTATAGTGTGGTTTATTTTACTTGTTTAATAGGATATATTCACTACCAAGTGTCTGCAGAATAGTATACAGTACCACTCAAACCAGAGGAATGAGCACATGCTTGCAGTAAATAAACCTCCTTTTGCCCAAAAACAACAAACAGTGTTTGTTCAAGTGACACACATCATCATGGATCTGTCCTTCAATCCATTTTAGCTATTTTTTGGGTAGGACAGGGCCTGGTCCAGAGTTTTGTGTGATATGTGGTTGACATGACCAACAAACAAGTGTTTTCACCCAGTTCTGTTTTTAATTGCCTTCCTTTTTGTTTGACTGATAAAGAAGAAAGGTTCACTTACTTTACAGACAAAAAAAATCATTGTTGTCTTACATAAATCAAGTGTGGTTTCTTAATCATACACAAAGCAAGTTTATTTCCATGTCCATTTATGTATGCCTCTCCTCTGACAGCCACTAAAATTGGAATGAATGCAGTATTGCAGGTTCTGGACCTCCTCCAACAATGCCTCCCATTTCTATTATGATCTCCTAGTTGTGTGGAGATGAAATGCAACTAGGTTCAGATCCACCTCTAAGTTACAGCATATTTCAATATGGGGTGCAAATTAATCTGATGAACTTTTAACTATCTTAATAGGTGGCTGAGTTGAATGTTCTTTCCCAAGCTCCTGAAATGTGATTTGCAAAATGTTCAATTTCCTTTTGAATTATTTGAAAAATCCTCTTGATTAAATGTGCACATCTTTTCAGTGGTGAGACAATTGATTGCTGTTGTTGATTTCTGGGCTTAATGTGATCTTGGCTATTTTCTCAAGTATGGTCCCAACAAATAAGTTGTGTTGAAACAAAGCTGGTGAGGAAGTACAACTTGTTTTCTCTCTTCTGCTGCAAATGCATTTTAATTCTTTCTGATCAGTTTACAGCAACAATAGAGATGAATGTCCACCCAGGTATTGTCAGTGGCAACTGGAAACATCTAACTGTGTGGCCTAGTCAGCAGGAAAAAAAAGTGCTATCAGAATAGAATATTTGGTCTGCCTGAGCTCACCAGGGTTAATAAACAGAAGATTACAAAGTAATGTATAAAGTCTGTTAACAGATCGGCGTTCAGGTCTTATATTGCCCGGTCATCTATGTGATTACTGTGTCAACCATGTCTTTTTGCTCATGCATGCCATCTCTCCTGAGAATGTATAATATCTTAAAGGTCCCATGGCATGAAAATGTCACTTTATGAGGTTTTTTTAACATTAATATGAGTTCCCCCAGCCTGCCTATGGTCCCCCAGTGGCTAGAAATGGCGATAGGTGTAAACCGAGCCCTGGGTATCCTGCTCTGCCTTTGAGAAAATGAAAGCTCATAAGGAGCAAGGTTACCTCCCCTTTCTCTGCTTTGCCCACCCAGAGAATTTGGCCCACCCATGAGAGGCCACATCCCCACCCTCCACCTTGCCCCCCTCTCCTCCTCAATAGCTACAGACACAGAAATGGCACATACTAAGGAAAGCTCATTATGGGTCTGGCTCTAGTGGCTGTAATTCTGCACCAAGGCTGAAAGAGACTTCAGATACAGTATTAGGGGACCACTAAGGTCTATAAAAAAGCATCCAAAGAGCACTATGTCATGGGACCTTTAAGATGTATGATTTCCTTTTAACCTGAGATTGTCCAGGTAGCTACTAGGAGTCCTTAATGTTCACAGTAACAATTATAAACATACCAGAGGATCTATCATAAATTTGATTATTTCATATAATAAAGCTACATTTTAAATATATTTTATATATATATATATATATATATATATATATATATATATATATATATATATATATATATATATATATATTCAACTGAACCCACGGAAACAAAATAATATGTCCTTTAACAGGAGAGAAAAACTGATCATCTGATCAGTGATCTCACGCTGTTGGCGTGAACGAGCACGCATGACGCTCGCGTTCACGTACGACCTTGTTTTTGTTGATGTTTAATTTGTGTGCGGCTGCGCGCTGCTCAATGCTTTCGCCGTTGCTGACGCGAGTGGTCAGGGAAACGGAGTGTGTGTAGCTACTCTCTGGCAGCTAGCTAGTTAACGAAGGCCAGAGTGTAGTATTAGTTGGGAGCCTAGGGGACAAGGTAATGATAGTGAGTCAGCGGCAATAACCAGCTTGTTACCAACCTCTCTCCCGTATGTGATCGCCCTTGCTCGTCGTCGGACGCTGCCAGCGAGGGCCAAGGAACAAAATAGCATATCGCCATTATATGATCCAGTGTCCAGCGTCACTTTTACCCTCCATGTGGGTGAGGGAACTGTGTGTATCAGATTATGGCGAGAAAAACAGTTAGCAGGAAAAGGAAGGCAGGAGAGCCCAAAGACCAACAACAGGTAGGCGGAAACCGGTGCGCATCCATATTAGCTAGCTAGCTCGTTTAGGCTAGTCAGTTATGTTAGCATGCTAACTAACGTTAGCACTGGATTTAGCGGATATAGCTAGCTAAGCCAAGTCAGAGGCAGACTATTGATGACATTTGAACTAATACTACAATAGATTCGACTATTTGGACATATCATGCACCAAACGATCACAATGCTGTCTTGTTTAAACAATAATACAGTGTGTTTCTATTTGAACGTCAGTACCCACTAATGTTAGCATGGCGTTATCCAACGGCAGCTATTTTTACGTTAGCCAAAGAGCTAGCTACCTCATCTTATTATGGCTATTATTTAATTGTAATCACGATGAAATGACCTTTTCGTAGGTAGATAATAAGTGTCAGTCCCTTGTTTGGTTGGGGTCATCACTTGTCACTCTGTAGTCAGCACCCGGAATATCGTTAATCATCACTGAAAACTGAATTTGTCTTACAGTTTTTAATTATAAGTCATAGCTTGCTAGTTGTAGCTATTTAGCTAACGTAAGCGGAAACGTTAGCTAGCTAACTGTTAGGTAGCTAGCTTAGCTAACTTACATACAGACCAACCGTAGATTGGCCTCTCCAAGATCATGGAATGGACCGCATCTTCCCTATAGAATCAGTCCTGAACCCAGTTTTTGACACCACAAATTATGCTTTGACTTTAACCAGAAATTTGTTGGCAGTACTACTAGCTTTGCAATAGATAATGTAGGACCTGCCTTTACTGCATTGTATGTCAACAATGTCAAGGCATTGGTATAGGCCAGGGCATGTGGGGCCAACATAATTCCACAGTAGAATTAAACCACATCCATAACAGACCTTATTAGCTATTATTTTTATATTTTTTGCAGTCTATTGACCACTGATCTTAGACACAACTATCAAAGGCCACAAGAAAAAACAAAACAATAGCACCTCAAATTCCTTTGAGATCCAGGGAATATTGTATTATTTTCCTCTGGCCCAGGATTGTAAACAACTTATAAAGGGTATGAATAATTACGCCAGAGTTAGACAATTAATAATAAACTGTATCATTAGTAATTGTATTATGCCTCCGCACCGGTGATAGTTGAATTTAAGAATTCCTACACTTTATTATGACATTTCACAGAAATGTGTAATATGCTAAAATGATGAAGTGATGCCATTTTATACCCAATTTGACCTCATAATCAGGGTTTTTCCTGACTCAGAATGAGGCTGCAATGTAATGCTATAGGGCAAATGTGCACGCTCAATTTCAGTCAACTAAAAGTGAGGTTTTGGCCACTGACAGGCTCAGATTGTTATCATAGGTGTCTGACAATATTATGGAAAGGATCCCTACAGAGATGGACCTTTTTTGTTGAAGAGTAAGATTGTTTAACCAGAAACGGCCCCAAAATATTGTAAATTATTATGCAAATATTTAAATAATGTAAATATTGACGTTCAGTCCGTTAAGAAGAGCAAGGTGAATACAGTCTGGAAAGCATTAAACAAAATAATGACTATCTGATCAACAGTTTGAATCACACATGCCACTGAAGCGGCTGTCAACAGACTCTTGTTTCACTAGTTGCAAAATGAATGGAAACCTACAGATAAATGTACATGGTACAATGGAACTGGCCTGCCGTAACGTATTGACATAGCTTACACAAAGTAGCAAGCTAGTGCGCAGAAAATTGTTTGTGTCCCAGTCCAGTTGATATTCAGTACAACAGCACTCCCTCGTGTGTGATATTGCTTTATTATCGATAGTCTCTGAAACATGTAAAACTTGATAAAAGCCATGCCTTTCCCACACAAAAAAATCTGAAAATTGAATCTCTTTCCTCAGCTGGGCTGGTGTCAAGCGCCACACAAGCGGAGCCGTGTTTCTTGTTCATCACGTCACGCCCAGCAGTGGTGGTGCAGTCGGCGCTCGGTGGTATGTGCTCTCCGGGGGCGGGAGTTCAGACCTCAACAGCAGCACGAGTTGCGGCTCCAGCGGAGCCTTCAGGGTTTTGCAGCTGGCAGGCTCCCCGGCATCCTCAAGGAGAGGGAGTTCTCCCTGGGGCGACTCAACAAGGTGTTTGCTTCACAGTGGCTCAACCACAGGCAGGTGGTGTGCGGGACCAAGTGCAACACGGTGAGATGTCATTTTTTTACTCGCCTGCATTCATCATTTAGGCATTCCCCATATATTTCCAACACTTGGTGGTAATCTACTACTAGATTACTATCATGTTTATTAATCTTTCGTTGTGATATGTGTTTTACTGGAGGACTTGATTGAGTTTTTATCCTCAGGTATTTTTAATGAGGGCCTAGGTAATTACTAGGGGTGCACGATTCAGAAAATGTCAATATTCAATATCGATTTTTAGGCTCAAGATTTGATTCAAAATTGATTTTCAATTAAACGATTCTCGATTAAAATAAATAAATAATAATAATAATAAAAAAAAATTCAAAGTATGTTTAATGTAGTTATTTTTCCCATGTGATTGTAGTAGACATACAATTTAAAATTTCACTGCTGGAAAGATGAATATGTATTTAAATTGGGTCATTTATGTAGTAGAAATGTGAAAACAATTTAGAAATTGGTGCCTTCTATACTGAGAAAAGGCAGAACATGTGTTTATGGCTCATGTGGATGAAAGACGACAACTCCCAGAATGCACTTGCTTCGCTTCCCTACGAGGCCACTCCCAAGCCATGCCTACTGGTTACAGAGTGCAGTCAAGTCAAGTGGGTTTTATTGTCATTTCAATAATTTATGACAGATCCTCGTTCCACGCTTCCGCTTTCTCGCACGCCGCTTTCGATGTCCCCTTCCCCAGCTAGCAGTCCGCTAGCTGGGGAAGCTTGCGTAGTGTGTCGAGTATTCCGTCTGTAATAAAGTTTCCTGCATACTCTCCGATCTCTACCAATGTATCCCGGTGGTACACGTGTGTGGTAATTTGAATGTACATAATTGCAAGGTTTCTGCTGAAAAAGTCTTTGCCAGACAAACATTTTACATTCTACTGCAGCAGCTGCTCCGTCCGCCTCTTGTTCCTCCTCCATCCGCAACTGTTCCTCGCTGTATTGCGGCTCGTACAGGTAGCCCCGAGCATCGGATTCATGGAAATCCCCTTCGGCCATATCATCTTCAAAACTACCTTCCGCCATCGTGGTTAGCCTACTAAAGTATGAATTAATTACTCCGCTTTCTACACAGAGCAATAGCCTGTTAGCTTAGCTTCAACATGGCTGACACTATTTTGAAATTCTGGGAGTGATGTTCCACCCCCTACGAGCGGGTTGAAAACATGCAGAACTAGCTGGCTGTAGTCCAAAGCCTCGGGCCAAAAATGCCTCCGATGACGCAGAGGCTTTTTTCAAGACACACAATACAGAGCTCTATCGTCTCAGGGGGACATGATGGAGGGAAGCACAGTCATTTGAAAATACTACCGATACTGATACAAAGCTTAATGCTAAATCTGTGAAGTATCCCTTCAAAAGAAAAGAAACGCAACAAATTAAATGTAGTTTGATATCACTTTATATGTCTTCATATATAAATAAAAACTTTTGCAACTAAAAACTGTGCCAAGCTCTGACCAGCTTTCAGAGTTCGGTGGGAGTTTAGAGCATTGAAAGAGTGCGTTGGTTGACTGGCATGTTAGGTACTTTAGGTTGTTGTTCGTCCACGTCTTTAATGTTAAACTCTGGGTGATGGCGTACCATGTGAGTTCTGAAGTTTGTGGTGTTTCCAAAATACATAACTTTTGCTTTGCGAAGCCTGCATATAGCACGATTCCTATCAAGTTCCGTCTTCCCCTCGAGGTTATAAAAGCCAAAATGTGGATCGAGCAGGTTGAATAATTCTTTCTGGGAGGTTTGCTGTTGTTTGCGCCGACTAAACTACTTCTGCTGCACTCGTTCTTCTTTTGATTATAACAAGTGTTGGTCAGTGTGAATTCGACGCAGCGCCGTCTATGGGAATGGTGAGCTAAACTCATTTCAGGACAATAGTATACACTGCATTTAAAAAATAAATAAGAAAAAAAACTGAAAATATGAATTGATTTTTGGAATTCTTTGAATCGCGATACGAATGTGAATCAATGTTTTTTTTGGCACACCCCTAATAATTACTGCTGTGCAGTGTTATATGTGGTTTGTTTTTAAATCATCAAATAAGTAAATCACCAAAAAAAAACAAAAAACAGTCTTGTATTAGCTGTCAATCTTTCAAATTACTTTCTGTTTCACTGATACGTCACAAAAGTCAGCAGGGTTTCCCTTTGCAGTGTATAGTGCCTCTTCTCATTTTTGACGTTAGCAGAGGCGCTCTTCATTTCGGGAAAGGTGGTGTGCCTTCTCCACTATTTAACATTTTGAGAAACCCTAGTCAGTGAGTGAACCAAATGTAAGGCAATGTGGTTGGGGGATAAAGGCAAAACAACTTTATTATGATACCTTCATGATAGAAGCAAATTATAATTTATTGTTTTTTAAATTATTCTATTTGATGAATATTGTCGGCCTAGGTGTTTCAATCAGATCACAAGGCGCCTACACATCTGAATAGTTCTGGCTCAGGTTTTTTTCCTTGTTTTAACTCCTGAATCTGATATTCTAACCAGATGTCTTTCCCTTTCTTTACCTGCAGCTTTTTGTAGCTGATGTCCTGACGGGGCAGATAACTCGCATTCCCATGCTGAAGGACAGGGAGTGTCATGGTGGAGGCTCTGGGGTGGCGGGGCGGCATTACCACCCCATAGCAGGCTCTCGTGCCCGGCTGGACCAGCAGGGTTGTGGGATCCACGCTATTGAACTCAACCCCTCCAGAACACTGCTAGCCACCGGAGGAGACAACCCCAACAGCCTGGCCATCTACCAGCTGCCCACACTGGACCCTGTTTGTGTGGGAGATGTAAGTGGTTTGGATCTGTTTGGGTTTACTGACATCTGATCGTGGCTTATGTTTGCTGGTCCACTCTCAGCTTGCTGCAATTCATATTGTTATTCTTGTAAACTAAATTGAACTGTCTGCGTACCAGCCACAATGCTTGAGTCTTGTAAGCATGGCTTATCCATGGATGGTTTGCTGTGTTAGATGTGGCAGTTTTGGCTACTTCATCAATATTGTTGCCTTGTGAACTGCTTATATTGTCTGATGTTTGTTAGCATGTTGGTTACCACTCCATGTGGTTTTAAGCCTAACCAGCAGAGGGGCTCTAGAGATATAAATAAAAATATCACCACAACTATTGGAATGATTGCCAAGAATTTTACGATCCCCAGAGGATGAATCCTAATAATCTTTGTGATTTCCTGATGCCACAGTACCACAGAACGTCAAATGTTCCACTTGTTCTACTTGTTCAACACTATTCACGACAAGATGTACATGTACAGAACATGAGTGATTAATTCCCTGATTGGTATACCTTCAACAAGAGAGGCCCAAAATACTGCAGTTTTATTATGATATACATATTTTGTTAATATTTCCCAGCCACTGTTTAGCAATAGTTGTTCAACAATTCAACCCAAAGCACATATGGTTGTGTAAGACTAGTTGTTTTGCTTTTACATAGTTGCCATTTGTTTTTCAGGAAGGTCACAATGACTGGATCTTCTCCATAGCATGGATTAGTGACAATATGGCGGTTTCTGGTGAGTTGTCTATATGAGCTAAGTTGTATGAATGAATACTGCTGTGTGGGCAGTGAGCATTACATTACATCTGAGCTTTCATTTTCTCAAAGGCAGAGCAGGATACCCAGGGCTTTGTTTACACCTATCGCCATTTCAAGCCACTGGGGGACTGTAGGCAGGCTAGGGGAACTCATATTAATGTTAAAAAACCTCATAAAGTGATATTTTAATGCCATGGGACCTTTTTTAAGTTTTTTTTTTCTGCTCGTGGCTCTCTGCTGGACAATGCTTACAACAGAGATACGTGACACATGCCACTATATCAATGATGACTGGCGGGTTAAATCGGCCGTCCTACACACAAAGTATGCAAGGTAAACAGCTGACAACCTCGCAGGTGGATGCAGTGTAGACTGCTGTGGACTTGTCAGTCGCGCGAGCTGTTCCAGGAAAGTGGCTGCATGTGTCCACGACAATGAACGGAACACGGTGGCTGCACAACCGGTAAAAGTCCGCAGCATTCCACGGAACACGGAAAATAGTATGAATGTATGTTCGAGCCGAGATTGTCAGTTAACGAGGGTCGGCTATGTGTCGGGAAAAAACCCTCTAAATTAGCATCCCTGCTAGGCAGTAATCCAGATATGTCTTATGTGTTGAAATTCCTAGGGTCCCGAGATGGCTCCATGGGCCTGTGGGAGGTGACGGAGGACGTAATGAGCCAGGCTGAACGCAGTCAGAATGAGGAGGCAGTACCTTCATACGCCCACATCTCCCACCGTGCCCTCAAGGACATCCCAAAGGAGTACACCAACCCATACAACTGTAAAGTCCGTGCACTGGCCTTCAACAACAATCATAAAGTAAGGTTTATCCTGATGCAAATTTTGGGAAAGCACATGATTGTGCTGTCAGTGAAAGCATTCTTACAATGTCAGCCAGTGCCAGTTTTTAGAAAAACACAGGATCTCAGAAAGAGATGTTTTAGCCCAGGAACTTACATATATACCATTATAAAATGACATAAAGCTCAATGTGCATTAATGATTGATTGACTGTTGTCGGATTGGGGTAGCCCATTTTATTGCTTGGTCATATAGGGGATTTGCTGTTGTAGGTTACCACCCTAATTGTTTATTCAATAATGAGTTGAGTTTTGTTTTAAGTTGTAATGTTAAGTTGCCTACCTCGACTTAATCAAAATCTGGCTAAACAAACTTCTTCCATTCATCGCTTGTGCAGTGAACTTTTGTTACACACACCAAATTAAGCAAATGCATTCATCACTTGAAACACCTCACTGAGCTAGCAACAAATGGAAGCTGTGTGTTTACCCATATTTTGTGCCATGAAGAAAGGAGTGTTTGAAATATACTGAGCATACAGATGGACAGCAGTTAGTATACACAGTTGTGAGTTATGTTTTGGAACACTTCTTTATGCTATGAAAATGGGTCATCAGAGAAATCCATTTTATCCAGCAATCAAGCTGACCACAGTGGTCAAGCCTACAGGGGAAACATATTTGATACTTAAAACAGGTTGAGGATAATTTGCTAAATGCTTGCAAAGAGCTGGTTAGCAGTACCTGTTGTTGCTGGGTTCGGCCTCCACACGCTTGAGCTTCTGTTATTTACGTCAGTCTTCCCATTTTGTTTTACCCTTTCAAGGAGCTGGGCGCTGTGTCTTTGGATGGCTATTTCCACCTCTGGAAAGCTGAGCACAACTTGTGCAAGGTAAGTGACAATACGTAGTTTGACTAATTAGCATGTGATGCATTTTCTCTGCCTTCTTTATACAAGGGGGATACATTCAACTTTCTATTAACATTTCTTTTTTTAAAATGCCAGTTTGGTTTAATATGAGATCAGTTGCCCACCAAAACAGTAAATATTCCTTTAATCTTCTTATAATTTCTTACAGTTTTCTTATTTAATGGAGCTTCACAGTGGAGTAGTGCTGGAGAGCTGTGCATACTTATGTGTTCAAACTATACGAAGAAGAAAGGATTGTTCTTGACATCATCCTCACTTGGTTCCCATTTAACATTCTGTGGCGTTTCCCTCTAGATACTCTCCACCAAGCTGCCTCACTGCAAAGAGAATGTGTGTTTGGCATATGGACAGGACTGGTCAGTGTACGCGGTGGGTTCTCAGGCCCATGTTTCCTTTCTGGATCCACGGCAGCCTACACACAGCATCAAGTCCGTCAATTCCAGAGAGCGGGGAAGCGGTAAGTGATCTGTAAACTTCTAATTCAAGCTAGTGGCACAAGCGGAAAGCTTGTGAATATTTTTCAATGTTAAATACTGCTGTTTACTTTTGAGTAGCTTTGCATTCAAGACATCTTTTTATGTGCAGGGATCCGTTCAGTGAGTTTCTACGAGCATATTGTTACAGTGGGCACCGGCCAAGGTTCCCTTCTCTTCTATGACATCCGGGCCCAGAGATTCTTGGAGAACCCTTTGAATCCAGCCGGAGGGTACCGGAAGTGCCCAGGAGATGGCATCCTCAAACTCTCTACAGGGAAAGGCTGGCTGGTAAACAATTGTTTGCCTATTTGTTACATTACATTACATGTCATTTAGCTGATGCTTTTATCCAAAGCGACTTCAAATTAAGTGCTTTCAACCTTGAGGGTGCAAACTCCAGACAACAAGTAGTAAGTGCAAGTACATTAGCTTTAAATAAGCAAAACTCTCAAAAACGTCCCCTTCTAATCTGCATTAGAAGGGAACGTATCCTTTTGATGTCATGCAGCATGTATCTACGCAATCGGGTAGTTGCAGCAATGTTGGCAGTGAAGGAGAGTTGGTCGTCAAGTGTCCAGGTTTCTAACAGTCTGGGTGGGGACTACCACAGAGATGTCAATTGTTATAGTCAGGTCCTGGGTAAGAGAGCCTTTCCCTGGAAGGAAAAGGACCTCAGTCTTGTCAAGGTTGAGTTTCAGATGGTGTATGGACATCCAAGAAGAAATGTCAGTCGGACAGGCCGAGGTACGTGCTTCTACTTGCGTTTCAGACTCCGGAAAGGCGAGAATTAGTTGGGTTTTGTCTGTGTAGCTGTGATAAGAAAAGCTGTGCGAGTGAATGACTCCCCCGAGAGAGTTGGTGTACAGAGAAAAGTGGAGGGGACCCAGGACTGATCCCTGAGGAGCCCCAGTTTTGAGTGGGCAAGGTTCTGAGCTAGATCCTCTCCTAGTTACCCGGTAGGTTTGGTCTGCCAGGTAAGATAGGAACAAAGAGAGCGCAGAGCCTGACACACCCAGATCCTTGAGTGTCGAAATGAGGATCTGGTGGTTCACTGTGTCAAAGGCAGCAGAAAGGTCCAGAAGGATGACGACGGAAGAGAGAGAGGTTGCTCTAGCGATGTGAAGCTGCTCCGTGACAGCATGGAGGGCAGTTTCTGTTGAGTGGCCAGCCTTGAAGCCAGACTGGTGAGGATCAAGAATTTTGTTCTGGTGGAGATAAGTAGAGAGTTGATTATAAATGGGACGCTCAAGAGTTTTGGATAGAAATGGAAGAAGGGAGACGGGTCTGTAGATATTTAACTCGGACGAGTCGAGTTTTTTTTTTTTTTTTTTTTAAATAGTGGCGTCACTCTTGCCTCTTTGAGGGCGACAGGGAAACAGTTGTTTGTCTTCAATAAACTACTCCTTTTTTGAGAGCTGAAGTGCTAAACTGGAGTTGGCCTGACACAAATGTTGATAGCATGGTCGTCATTGTTGCATTTTCAGAACTTTTCCTTTCTTCTCTTCTCACCCATAACCTCCCTCTCCTGCTCTCCTAACTCTCAGAATCACGATGAGACGTGGAGAAGTTACTTCTCAGACATTCATTCCTTCCCCAACGCGGTGTACACCCACTGCTACGACGACTCTGGCACCAAGCTGTTTGTAGCGGGTGGGCCACTCTGTTCTGGCCTGCACGGCAACTACGCAGGACTGTGGAGCTAGCCTCTTCGTCTTCTCCCTCACTCTGTCACTACATCCTCGTCCAGATTTATTCCTAACCAGTCCCTCCATCCCTCTTCTTCTACAAGTTACTCTGTTTTACTCACACATGGACTCAGGAGCATGATCTTGCCCCCCCACAGTATCACAGCTTTGAATATTGTGTGTTTGTGTCCACTTTTACACTATACCTTTCTCCTCCAATTATTCCTTTACTCCTTCCACCTCAGCTACTCAGTTGTTGTTATTTTTTTTATATGAAAATGTACAAACAATTAACTAGTAATTTTCAAGAGCTGCAAAGTCTGCCACTGAGGAACTCGGAAGACTTTTGAAAAAAACATTAAGAATAAAGTAATACGTGTTCTCATCATTTAAAACATCCAACCCGCAGGAATTAGGCTCTGGTCTTTTGCAGGCTTGTTTTTGTATGTAAGAATAGTGTTTACCGCTGCTTCCTCTGTGTGTCTTTGTGAAATATCTGTGGAATTTTTCTCCCCAAAGTTCCTTTTCAGTCTCTCACTGAAATGGATGGCAATAAAAGAGAGGGAGAGAGGAAGGACTGAAGAGACAATTCATTTTGAAGGACTGAACCCGAGTGCAGTTTGACGTTTGATAAAGAATATTAACTGGTTGGAACAGTGCGCCCTGTCCGACAAGAATCACAAAGAACTTCTCTCTTTTCCAGGCAGAAGTAAAAAATTAAGAAGCCAATCAAAATGGGACTTTGTGTTCATATTTTTTCTCACTGAGATGATGTAAAGGAGGAACATTTAGATTGCTGAATGCAGTGTTCTGCTCTGAATTAATCCCAACAAATGCATATTTTATTTGTGACTGTGTGTGATTTGACAGGCAAACCCCTGCTGATATTCTAATTTGCTTTATTTGTATTTATTTTCACTTTTTCTCTGTCACATTTATTCGGTTGGTCAGGGGTGTTTATATCTGCTTCTTTTAAAGGATGTATTGTTTCTTTGGCATCGCTTATGTTCCTGTGACCAGAATGCTTTCAGCAGATTTGTCTATTAGTGGTGTTAAAATTCTGATCTGTAAATGTTCTGGTGTTACTAGAGAATTTTAAGTCTTGATAGCAAGTTGAATATCATCAAATATGATGATTGATAGATTGAGGAGCTTTTTAATGACTGGGTTACATCCACCCCCCCCCCGTGATTCTCCTCCACAGGAACTTGGGAGAAGATCTGTAGTAGTTCACTTTAATCTTCTCAGCCATCCAGCAAGAAGGATGCATGGAGAACTCAAGAGAATTTTTGGACTCAACCCTAAAGTTAGATGCTGCAGGCACATACATTTGTTGTGACCGTTGTAAAACGTTATTTTTTTTTTTTCCTTTTTTTTTTTTTTTTCTTTTTGTACCAAGGATTGAGTGATTCTACTCTATTCCTGTTTGGTAGAGTCAGGGTAGGCTTGAGTTATGTTTTTGCCTTCCTTGGGTCTTTCTGTGAAAGACTGCCACAGGCGATCATAGTTTTCCTTTTCTACATGGAACTTTTCTCCAGTTTTCATGATAATGACCTATTGAAAAGAGAAGCCCCAATTACGACCACAAATTGAGCAATTAACCAACACTTGTAAAGTGTATTTTATATATAAATGTGTATATGTATGTGTAAAATACATAGGGACAATTGCATACATTTTTATGTATATGTCTGAGGAAGTGTGTGGATTGATCGGTCTATTTGGTGATGCCCTGTTTTTTTATACATGCCTCATGAATGTTTTTACAAATGACTGAATCTGAGGATATTGTAAGATATAAACATCTGGGGGGAAAACAAGCTATTAAATCTTTTAAAAAAAGAGGACATAATAAAAATAAAATGTATATTGATGTAACATTTCTTTTTTATGTTTGACATCATTTATCCAATTTTAAGAGTTCCTATTTAATTAAAGTGGGTCAGTGCTGAATGATATGAGTCCATTAATGATATCCAACCATATGGTAGCTTTCAGGACAGGAAGGTCTCTGTGGTAGACCAGTGTGCATTGTGATCGTCATACTGTAGAAATTGTGTAGCTGTCTTTAATATGCACAACATAGGAAAAATAAATTAGACATAAAAGTACAAGCGTCAATCCTAGACTGAACGACGTGTGTTTGATACATCTTTTATAAAGTATATTTGAGCTTTTTAGGAAGTTAGTTCCCTAAAGAGGCGAGCATCCACCACGGCAGCGCGAGCGCATGTCACGTGACCACCTTGTCTGCTGCTGGCCGAGTGAATCGTGTTAGCAGGTAATAAAAACACTATTTTTCTTATGTTTTTCTCAAGTTCAGTTTCTGTATTTCAGCGCGTATAAACCATACAGTTAAGCGCGTTTTCGTTGAAATAGTTGGTTGCTAGATTGGTTGTTTTGTTTAAACGGGGTTGTGAGGGATGTCTTTTGCAATTTTTCTGTTGTCTTGTTTCCCGGCGAGCAATGTCGGGATGGGATTGTGCTCTGCTGAGAGAGAGGCCTTTTTCTTTTGATTTCACAGCTATGTTGTTGGCTGGCTAGCCTGTTGTTTAGATGTCGATGGCAAGCCTGATGCAACTGCCAGTATCGTTAGATAACTGAGCGGATTTATAAATAAATATACCCGCAAACCAGTTGGACGATCGTTGTCTGTCAGTTTAGACCAGATTTAGATAGCATCGTTAGCTAGCTTCATCCCCGCTGCATCGTTTGAGTTAGCGTTATCGACAGCATAGTGTCAGCATTAGCATCTTCGTAGCTAACATGAGTCCATGCTAGCGAGGACAAAGGGACCCTAGTACCAACAGCTCCAAGTCGGTAAGTGTTTAGTCGAAAACGACGCTATGAGAATCTGATTTGTTTTTGCAAGATAGACATCCAACGTCAACCGTTATCAAATAGCTAGCTAGTCCCATTACGAAGACTCAAGAAATTAGTGACCTGACAGCAACGGCTAACGTTAGCATTGGTTCAAAACAACGCGCCGCTTGCTTTATTACTAAAATAAGATGGAGCAGAGTGTTTGTTAGTTAGCTGTAACCAGGTAGATGCTAATATACGTAAACACGTAATGTTACTTGTAACTTAATTGGAATATGATTTGTCATATGTATGTCCAAATAACTGTGATGAACAATTGAGATGTGCGGAGCTACAGAATTATTGTTTTGTTGTTGTTTATCTCTTAAGACCGTCGATAGCCGTACTTGTAAGAATATGTTAATATTTGATTAATTAAATACAAAGTGTAGCTGCTGCCGCAGATTTTTCAGTTATAAAAAGAGATTTTTCACTGAATTTACACTTAAAGTCACTTCATCTTTTTGCATTAGCTTTGTCCAGACCAGCAGCCAATGGCAGCAGTGCATTTGCCAACGTCACTCAGGCACTGTAAGCTGGATTGCTATTGTTCTCTGACATAAAAACAAATGGGTCACTAGGGGTATGTGGTTATTATTGTAGTAATGCACACCACAGTTAAAGCTTGCAACCCGATTTGCAGTATTTTTCATTGCAACGTTTTGAGCAATCACCTTTTCCATGTATTTGTAGGTGGATAAAGCCATGTTTGTGTGCATATGGTTGTGAGGAGTGTTTATTTGCTATTGGAAATTATTAGTTCAGTTGTCAAATACACAGAGAAGAATTTAGTATTTTACTGCAGTAATTGTGACATATATATATATATATATATATATATATATATCTAGCATGTAGATGGGATGTGGGGTTAGGGTGTGTAGAGTTTGTTCTACTTCACAACCTCTGTGGTCTGTGCTGTGTGTAAGGGGACACTGGGTCACTCTCCCTCCTTGACCTAGATTTTCAGAAATTCTGTTGTCACCAGAGGCCAACTCTGTGTCTTACAGCCTTCATAAGGGCAGTATTCATGATTGCAATAAGGCTTAGCTATGCTCACAACACACATTTCTGTTATTAAACACTTATTCCCCCTCTATGCACTTACACAAGGGAAAGTATTGAGGCTCTGCTAACAACATTGTAAATTAAATGAATGCGTTTGTCTTTTGGACATAATCTGCTGGTTTAAGAACTGTTTGTTGATTTCACTCATCCTTCCATTTTTCTTTGCAGATTTTTCTATTTTGTACATACAGAGTTTTGTATATACTGTATATGATGAGCTCGCTGGGCGGCGACAAGGCCCGGGGCCCTCGGGAAAAAGCACTGCCTGCTGCCACTCACACATCACAACCACAGAAACAGATACAGGTGAGCCACCACAACCACATGAACATGAGGAAACTTGTAAAAAGCACACCTCTAAACATCAGAAATTGTGAGACAAAGTGTGCACACAACTACCCTTGCCAACAAAACCACAGTGCACACATTATAGCTGGTGACCTCCTTATCAATATTGAAAAGGATTTTCTTTATTTATTTATTATTAGCCTACATTTTAATAGTGTAGAGGCACAATTTAAGGCCGTTTTATAGTCGTGTGTAGAATCAACGGCGTACCCCCGCGGACCTCTATGCATCTACGCCAGACCCTACGCTGTAGCCTGACGTGCACCTCCTCAAAAAATTTAACTACACGTCACGGCCACGCACGTTGCTCAGCCGTGACTTGGTAGCGTTGCATTTCCCCTTACTCATTTCCTGGTTCTCCTTCTCCATAAACGACATGAAATCAAGGAGAGCGTTAACTTTTTCTGCTACAGATTTCCCACCGTGGTCAGAAAGCACAGGGAACACTTTGTTTCTCTCACTATGCCCCTAGAGTCACAACTTGCTCCGAAGACAATTGCCGTCACTCTCTCACTATCTCCATCGCTCTATCACCCCCCCCCCCCCCCTTCCTCCTACATGTCAAGGAATGTTTACTACTACTGCTAATAATAATATGAATAAACCGATAAAACATGTTAAAAACGATGCATCATGAGTCCATCCCAAATTGTATCTGGCATACCCTTTAAGTCGTTTAAATGTTGGCGCACCGATACAAATCAATACAAAAGTGTCCGGTCTGCAGAGACGCCATACTCGTCGTCATAGCGTCAATGTTTTTATCTTCAGGGACACAATTTTTATTTGTTTGGTGATAAGTTAGGTTTGTGCTTTATGACTTTCATCTTTCTATGTTTGCTTTTGCTCATTTATTATTTTTTTTTGTTAAAATAAATAAAAACGTATTTGAATAATTCATTTGTCTTTTGTAGTTAGTTTTTAAGAAGAAAAATGGCTCTCAAAGGACTACAGTTGAAAATTAGCTGCCTGGCTAACACTGGCACATTTATAGAAATGTTAATGGATGTGTGCTGTACCCCTGATTACAATTGTAATATTTTACTCAATGTGTCTCTGTGTTGCAGGCTACCGCTGAGCAGATCCGGCTTGCCCAAGTGATCTATGACAAGAATGATGCTGACTTTGAGGACAAAGTTAACCAGGTGATGAACACTTTGCCTTTATTTGCTACTACAGTACAATTTAGGGCATGCTGTCATTCCTCCATGACTCCGGTACTCTATTTGGACACATGAAATATGCATATTTGATGCTATGGGACACTTTGGGCCCTATTTTAACGATCTAAGCGCACGGCGTGAAGTGCATGCCGCAGGTGCGTTTAGGACGTGTCCAAATTCACTTTTGCTAGTTTGACGGCGGAAAAAAGGGTCCCTGCGCCGGGCGCATGGTTCAAAAGAGTTGTACTTAGTTTCTTCATTAATTCATAGTTGTGTTTTGGGCGTAACATGCAATAATCCAATCAGTGTCATCTCCCATTCCCTTTAAAAGCCAGGCGCGTTTGTACCTTGGCGCATTGCTATTATGATGGAGGATTTGCACTGTAATATTTTTGTGTGTGTGTGTGTCTATGTGTGTAAAACAAGCATAGTGTGCATGAGCCTAGGTGCGTTTTACTAATTTGCTGTTAAAAATACAATGAAATGCTGCGTTATTGACTTTAGACCAGGTTTTTGTTGGTCAATGGCGCGATCACTTCCCGCAGCCTCAAGATAGCAATACGCCAAGAATGCACCTGAACACACCTCCCTGTAAGACCAGCACGCCCATGGGCGCAAAGATGGGCGCAGGTGCATTTGCTATTTAAACGCCATGGGCGCTGGACGGGAAATTGACAATTGGGTCGGTCTTAAACTAGCAAAGACATTTATGTCGGGCTGGTGCAAGATAGGGCCCCTCGTCTCGCTGTGACTTGTACTGTCATGTGGTGTGTTTTGTCATTGTTAAATCTTTTGTTGACTACTAGACATTTTCCAATATGCTGTGTGTTTGTTGCTTTCCCCAGCTGATGGAGGTGACTGGGAAGAACCAGGATGAGTGCATGGTAGCGCTCCACGACTGCAACGAAGATGTAAGCAGAGCCATTAACTTTCTCCTGGAGAGCACCTCGGACATGGTAAATGACGTTGTGTCTCATTTGAGCTCATCTTAAACTTCACGTACTAGCCTATTGTTATTTTCACCATTTTCATTTTTGCAATTTCAGATAATGTTAATAGATTTATTTTGCTTGGAAGGCAGAATATGCAGCAACTTTGTATGAACTGTTTTTACTGAGATGTGTGATTTTTAATTTGGAAAACGTATGAGCACAGGGTAAAAACAACAGCATAAACTGTGAAAATAAGTGAGAATAATCATCATGCTCTAGATTTAAAATTGTACTTGTGCTACCAAAGAAAATCAAATAGACCTTTTGTTGACATGTGTCAGTAATTAATAACCTTAATGATGGCTGAATTCCATTTACTGTATCTCAGCTGGTTTCGTGATCCAGGTATTGTGCATGTTGGTTCACCGCCACAGCTTAAGCCTTGTGCTACAAGACTTTGGAAATGTCTGAGTTGCTGTGCTGCTCACACCACAATACATTTTTTTGTCTCAGACTGTTGGCATGTTGATGTGAGGGTGCACAAACTACACAACAGATCTCAGACAAGCGCCCTGTTCTTCGTGCGTGGATAACAGATTAGAATTTTGACGATTTGTCATGAGTCTGGGGTATCTCTTTTCTTTTCTTTTGCTTGTCAGAAGCTTGTTCAAAATTAATCTGGAAGATGTGGCTGGTTAGCTCTGTTGGTAGAGCAGGCACACATATGCAGAGGTAAATTCTTTCACGCAGAAGGTATAGGGTTCCAGTCCTACCTTTGACAGTTTCCTGTATGTCTTCCCCCTCTCTCTCCCCTTTCATGTCTGAGCTGTTCTATCTATTAAAGGCGGAAATGCCCAAAAAAGATAATCTTAAAAAAAAATTAATCTGGAAGTGTTATCAGAACAATAAGTACTTCAGCCCAAACTTGCAAAAGTACAGGCTTATTGACATTTAGGTTGGTCATGACTAAAACATTTTACTGTGAACCACATTACACAAACAAATCCAAATGGCTCACTTTCTATTATTATTATTATTATTATTATTATTATTATTATTATTATTATTATTATTATTATTATATGTTTATATAATTCTGAGGTTATTGTGAAATTGTAATAATATAATTTAGATTGACTTGGCATCAAAGATTCTGACTGTTAAAAGAAAAAATGAAGTCAGGATTAACAAATGAATCCACAAACTGCTTTCACAGACCCAAACAAGCTGGATGAGCATAAAACGGATTGTTTAAGTTTGAACAGCATGCTCGCCTGACCCACACGATGTTCTCAGGTAGAATAGTGCTGTGTAGCGCTCCAAGCCTAATTCACAGTCGCTGTAGTTTCTCTTTTAAAACGCATGTAAAGCGCAATGCAAGCCACTGTGAAGACAGCTGTATTGATTGAAAAAGAATCATATCTTTTCTGTCGGACATGTGTGAGACAGATAAGTGAGAAACGCAGCTGAAACACAACCTGTTTTAGATAGCGCAGGTCCATATTCAGCACAAAAACAAACGAGGAAAAAGTACAGAAAGATGTTTTACATCACTCTTTGCCCCTTTTTCTTAGTAAAAAACGAATAAATAAAGGATACTGGCACATCAACACTGGATTATGTAACATGCTTGGAAGATAAAAAAACATAAAAGGTTGTTCTGCATATGGTGGTCAAAAATAAATTCCGTAAAATAACTCTGAGCTGTCCTTTGCCACAGTGACAGTTAAGACAGTTTGCGCTTTCTAACATCAGGGACTTTTAGAATGAAGGCCCACCATTGTACACGCTTTTCCCTCTTCTGCTCAGAGTGCAAAGTTGAACGGGCTACTAAATGTCTGGCAAACACATAAGCGTTGTTCTGCCTGTATGTTTCGAGTCGGAGTGAGTGTCCCAACATTTCTGCACAGATGGCGAGGAAAGGCTGTAGGGCAGCCAGCCAGCCAGCGACCCTGGTTGTTTTGGTTTTTGTGGAAATCCAAAAATAGCAAATAGCTGGTTTTCTCCTTTTTTTTTTATGTGGAAGTCTCTACTAGGGCTGCACGATATGAGGAAAATATGCGATAATGTTGTTTAATATCGCGATAACGATATTCCTTGCGATAAATAAACAAATATTTTAAGTGTACTCGGTTCTGCATTTCTGCTGCTTTCAGTATTCAGCTAAAATACAACACATTGCTTGTAGAAGGAAAAACATTTCTAACATTCTTTTATTGGACACATTGAACATTGAATTGAATGTAAAAGGCAGCACTAAAAAGAATAACAGTTAAATTTTAAAGTGTAGTTTTTCTACTGAAATTTTCTTTCAACCAAAAATCTCTGAGTATCTTTCGCGATATTTCGCAGCCTTTTTACGATGTGTATATTGCGACAGTTGATATTGCAATGAAGATCAAAAAAACAATATATTGTGCAGCCCTAGTCTCTACTGTTATGGTATATACTGCAACTCTTTGATTACATCTACTTCTACAGTACTCTTTTAAGATCTTAACTAAGTCATGAACAAAAGGAATGATTACTGAGTGAGTTTTCCTATGCTGTGAGGTGTAGCACAAAAGAAGAGTGGCCTAATTAAATAATTAACACACTAAATGAATTGACTGTATAGTTAAAATCAGTTTGTTCTTTTACCCTTTAATTTTGTTCTGAAGTGTTTTAAAATTGAATATCTTACCAATTACAAGTCTTTATCGGATATGTTTTTCTCACAAAACACAGCTGCATAGTGCACACCTCAGTACATAGGCTGCGTTCACATCAGCAAAAGGGTATCCGGCGATTTGCCGCGGGCTGGTGCTGCGGTGTGGGAGTGGCCCACAAATGGCCCATTTGTGTGATGCCCTGTTGTGTTATTTAACCCCCCAATGTAGCACAAGTAGACTTTATATTTTACTATTACTCTTTTCCGTCAGATCGTTAATAGTTCTCTACGTTTTCAACGGCACTTGAAGGCAGCTCCATTTCACGGAGAAAGAAAAGCAACGACTTTTCTGCTTTTGTGGTTGCAGAAAACAGTCAGCTGTTACACAAACTCCTGACCAGTGTAGTGCTTGTGTTTCGTTTTCTACCCTCAAAGTGTTTTAAAACTTGTGGCAGCGATAGAGGCAATGATGTTTCCTGTTTACCGTACAGGACTCTCACACCGCCTCTAGAGCATGATGACAAGTTTGCTGGTTACATGATTGGCCACCGCAGTGTGATGTCTGGTTGCGTTTCTCCAAAAGTTGAGTCCGTCTCAAATTTTTGCCCCAGGCCACTGCGTTTTTTTATCCAGCTCCCTCGTGCGGCACCCACCACCGCAGCCTAAATGCACTAGCTGTCTGTCTGTCTGCACTGTCTGGCAGCCGACACAGGCAGTGTGAATGCAGACTATATCATTCAAAAATAAGCCGACACCGCAGCTTTTCTGTAACTGCTTTTGAGAAATGTTTGTATAGTGTGCTGTAGTATATTTTCTTTTTTTATTATTCTTGAACAAAATACGCAAGTAAAAAAAACATTATCAGTGAAATGGAGGCAAAGATAAATAGAAAAACTGCCTGCTTTTCTCATTGAGGCATATTGTCAGTGTTGATATCTTCCTTTGCTACCGGCTATAATTTGTTTCAAGCTAGTGCAACAAGAAACATACTAGACAAGGGACATGTGAACTACATACTGTAGTTTGTGCTCCAGTTCTAATTTATTCTTTTTTGAATTATTTTTCTTTCTTGTCTGTCCTGTATTTGTCATGTTCTGTGTTTAGACCTCATGGGAGACGGTAGGGAAGAAGAAGCCCCTGGTGAAGGAGGGTCCATCAGACAGCAAGGAGAACAAGGAAAACCGGGAGAAGAAGGGAGAGAGGGAGGCTAGCAAGGGCCGTGCGGCTGCCAACCGCAAGGGCAGGGGGGCCAGTCGCAGCCGACAGGGTATGGAGTCTAAACTTCACATTAATTAATATTTAGTTCAGCCTCCTGTCTCTTCTGGAGCTTCTCAGTAACAGTATGTTTTATTACCAGCTAGGGCTGGGCGATATGGACCAAAAGTCATATCCCGATATATTTTGGCTGAATATCGATATACGATATATATCCCGATATTTTTTTCCGCAAAGTGAGAGCAAATGTTCAGTCAAAGCCAAAATCAAATATGACATGTCACAAGTAGTTTCATAGAGACAGTTGCAAAATCAAATAAATAATAAACCGGTTTCTTCACCTGGTTCATGATTAAATGCTCAGCTGTTCAAATAACAATAAAATGTAAACCTAAATACTGTATAACAGGAGTACCTTTTTTGAAATCAAAGCTCCATATTTGTGATTCGTTCCAAAGGTCAATTAAGCTTTTGATATTAATATAATCTACTTTGTTCAAAATGTAATGCCTCATGCCTGTAAGCCTAGGTTTATAGTCCCATTCTTCCACTTGATACTGCTTCCACTTAAGTAAACTAAAAGATGAACTATCGACTACAAAACAAAGAAACTAATTAATGTGTTAATACAAAGAATATTTATTATGATCGGTTCACAGATCTGAGTCAAACGGAAACTTCACCCTTCTGAACTAAGAGTTTCTGCTTCAAGGTGAAGTTTAAAACAGACTGAAATGTCCAGGCTCATTCCTCCACTATTTATTTCTGTATGTATTTATGCGTTACGTGTCATTTTAACGGGCACTGAGCTCCAGATCCTGCAGCTGCAGACGGTCTCTGCTGCCCCGCTGTAGCTTCTCTCCGTCCGCCTGCCGCCGGCAAACTTAGTGGAACTTTCCGCCGATATCGACATACAGGTCGTCCTGGACTACGTGTAAGATCCTACCGATCACCACTCTGTCTTTGGCTGGTCCGATTTGGATCAGCGGGGACCCAGCGCAGCAGCGAGGCAAAGCTGTGTTTTTCCCGGGGAAGAGACGCTGCGGCCGGCCACGGAGCTCTCCGCCTCCCGCTGCCGCCGGAGCTCAGGTTGCTGGTCAAGGCGGCATACATAATCATAAAACACATTGTCACCTGTTAAATGTTATTCATTGCTGTTTGTTCTTTTCATTTCCTCTATCAAACATAATTAAGCAGTACAAAAGTCCGGCATCTTTAGCGTTGATCTGAATGCTTCGCACCCCTGTTCCAAGATGGCGGCGGTTTTGACATATGTTTAGAACCTCAAGGCGACATCTGTGTATATATCTATGGGAGCAAGGATCACATTTGAACTATATCGATATATGCGATATGGTCTAATTCCATATCTCATTTAAAAATATATCGATATATTTTTAATATCGATATATCGCCCAGCCCTATTACCAGCCTGGAAATCCAGCCCCAAATCCGAAAGATTAAGGGTCTGGCATTGAGTAATGAAAATGGCCTAACTTGAGGGGCGGCACCAAGCATGCATTTGAAAATCTCATGGCACGCAGTTGGATAACACTACAACCAATCACAACAATACACGGGGTGACATATCCAGGGTCCCGTACGCTTAGCTACCAATGGAGCTAACTGGTAAATTAAACTGTTGTCATCTGTTTAGCTCGCCTCTGGCCCGCCCATATCAGATACACCGATGTGATTGGTGCAGCTCAGCTACAAGGGCATAGTTAATGAGCATCATTACTGAATGCCAGAGTGACTCGCTGAGCAAATTAAAATTGTGCTCTCACGAGAACTCTGGATTTTCAGGGTATTTTATTACATAATAATGTTACTATGTGGCATCTTTTCTCATTTTTAAATGCACGTGTGTTTGTACATGTGCAGCACGTCCAGAGGAGAATGGTGTGGAGGTGACGCCAGTGGACAGGGGTTCAGATCGAGGTCGGAGGGCTAGAGGTGGTGGCCGAGGTAATCAGTTGAATATATATATTACACTTGTCAGTACGTCCTACACTGGACTGGATGTTGTTAACTTTTGGATGAATGTTATGCAGGATCTGGAGGTAGAGGCAGAGGACCACCAGGGAGCCGGTTCTCAGCCCAGGGCATGGGGTATGGGGGCAACACGCAAGCATGCACACTCACAGGCGTTTTCACATACTTTTTAAGGTGTAAATGAATTAATAAGAGTGTTTTTCAGGCAAGGAAATGCAATTTAGTTCAAGTGCAAGTGGGGCCTTTTTCTTGCAACTGAATTTGGAATGTTTTTCCATAACCCTGTGTCTGGTCCTAAAAGATTGAGCGTATTTAGTCACCAGTCCCATTAGGATGTGGTATGTTAATAAAATAAAAAAGTAAACGTATCTCACCTCAGCCTGTAAAACGGCCAGAAAGCAATAACATATCCCTTTTCTAATGGGAGCTTTGCCCAATAAATGGTATACTTAACATAATTACTCCAGACATTGTTTATAAGGAAAGTAATTTACTAAATCTGTCAATCACTACCTGTCCCTTCAGTTTATTTCTGTGTAACTACATATACCTCTCCATGACTCTTCCCCAGGATCTTCAATCCAGCAGACTATACCTCAGAGGCTGGTTCAGGGACCACACAAAGTGAGGTGTGGGACACGGTGGCCAACAACAGCACAGATGGGACAGGTGAGCTCTTCTGAGCAGATATGCAACTCTTTACCTGGAAAAGCTCTTCTGTGGTGAACACAAACATTCAGTGTATTGAGCAGACAGTACTGTGTAGCTTTTATGCAAATGTGCATTAGCTGCAGGCATCCTGCATTGTGTTTACCTACTTATCCCACCTGTATTTGAACTTTGTGAATAATTATTGGTTGCTTTCTAGTTACTTGGAGGCATACCATGGAAGACTGGGCATCTGAGGAGTGGAGTGAGGATGTTAGTGTGAGTTGACACAATTATAGGACTGTATACAATACAAGTCTGTCAATCACCATAACATGTTTTGGTGTATATTTAAAACACTTCTATCTCCTTGTTTGTTCCTGTAGCTTTCAGAGACCAAAGTGTTCACCTCCTCATGTGCACCTGCTGCTGAGAATCACATCACACCTGGGCAAAGGTAAGTAACTTGCTCAATTATAACATCATATGTTGGCGCCGATTTCTTATTACAGTGTCATATAATTTCACAACAATTACCGACAAAGTGCTCGGTAAGTTCTGTTCCCTCTATTCTAAAAGTCTGTCAGCAATGTAGGAGTAACTTCACTTTTGGTATATTTATACATGCTGTAAATGTACATAGTGTAAAGTTATATTGACAATGGAAAAATAAGAAGAAGAAACTTTATTCTTCACATACAATCCTACAGTACAATGTGGTGAAATTCAATTCCAGCATCTAACCAATCCTAAGCATTGGGATGCCATACGGAATTTACTTGTATTTGTTTATAACACGTTACATTGGCAGCCTTTGACTTGGTTTCGAGCATTTTCTAATTGACTTTACCATCTTTTTCTGTGTTAGTCTGGACCTCGCCTCTCTGCTGCAGAAGCCTGTGGTTGGAGGAAGAGAACCACCTTCGACCTCTTCCTCTCAGAGTCTGGTCTTCACCAACTCCCACCACCACCAGCCACCGCAACAGCAGCCGCCCCACAGCCGCAACGCCACCAGTAGCACAAGCTATGCTCATGCTGCTCTGGTAAAAAAGAAAAAAGTTGCTTTTGATACTCAGCACCCTTTTTTATTTTTTCATTTCTCAATGTAAATAAACATCAGTAAAAAAAAAAAAAAAGACATTACGTTCTCTCCTCTTGTCTGTGCCAGTCGTCAGTTCTGGGAGCTGGTTTTGGGGACTTGGGCCAGGCCAAAAGGACTCAACCCAGCGCTGGAGCTCAGATACTGGAACAGCTGAAGGGTCCTGGCTTGGGTCCGCTACCCTCATCCCAGGCCGCGCCTCCTGCCAGCACCCAAGGAGGCAACCCCTCCATTGGCCGACTGCCAGGCCTGGGAGCACCTGTACCTCCACCCTCCTCATCTAGCTGGGACATTAAGCTTTCAGAATCCACCTCGCTGTCCTCACAGTTCAGCCGTAAGTGTTTAAGTGTCGGACGTCCTAGTGCAGCCATGCACAAGTTTTCAGTTTCTGCCACATGTATTAATAGGCATGTATATTTAATTCAAAAACCTTGTCCTGTGTTTTGTTGTGTGTCTGGATCTGCAGGTGAGTTTGGCCTGCAGCCAGAGCCTTCTCTTGTGCTGAGCCAGCTGGTTCAGAGGCACACCGGCCCCTCCTTGCCTCTGGCACGTCAGACTAGTCCTCCATCGCAACAACAAACTCCCCCTGCTTCAGCCTCGCCTGCTCCCCACCACACCAGCTCACTATCACAGACAGGCCTGGTGATGGCGGTTACTGGTGCTAAACCTCCTGCCCCTGGCACAGGGCTGGACCCTCAGGGCGGCAGTACACCACAGCAGCAACGGGCACAGCTCAAAGCCCAGAAACGAAGGATACCTCCCACGTCGAAAGTAAGGGGTTTACGTTGATGGACGGAAAGTTGCAGTTACAATCCAATGCACTGCAATGCATGTGTCTGCTTTGGAACTTTGCTCCAGTGTTTTCAAACTCAAACCTCTGTCTCTAAAGGTTATCGCTGACCTGTGTGGGTGTGAGATTTTGCATGTTGATTGTCAAGGCAACAGTGCATGTATTTTAGTAAACCTTTTTGTAAATTACCAAATACAAGTAGGTTTATGAAGTTAAAATCATAGTCCTGAGACGTGACTGTGTTCCCTCCCTCCCGGTAGATCCCCTCGACAGCGGTAGAGATGCCAGGCTCTGCTGACATCCCAGGGCTGAACCTCCAATTCGGAGCTTTAGACTTTGGCTCGGAGTCGGCGATGCCAGAGTTTGGAGTTGTGGACAATTGTGTGAGTGCGGCATCCAGGGAGTCAACACCGGCCCCTTGCCCTGCACCACCTTCAAAGGGACCAGGGACACAGAGCCAGACGAGCCTGTACTCCAAACCGCTCAGGTACTGTCACTGCTGACCGACTAGTTCCATCTCTTTTGTATATATTATTATAGAAACTTTGCATTTTGTATGGCGTTATATATGTGCCTCACTCCTGAGTGAGTAATTGCATGTTTTGAGCACAGAGAATTACATTTTGAACAGAAATTAACACTTGCAAAAAGTAATTTCTTTTGAGCAAACAAAAACCTATTCCGTGCTCAATAAATGTATTTGCATGTTTGCTATTCTGCGTATTAACGTGCAATAATAACTCCTCTCACGCAGTTTACTCATATGCCCTCTCAAAAACCAAAGTGCCTTTGGAATTAAAATAGCCCCACAACTTCTCATGCCCTTCATCCTTACCTAGAAATTGGCATGGGGTACTTTCCATAAAATCATCTCTCAATGCAAATCAAACCAGTTATTAGGCTCTAGGTATGGTGAAGGGTATGTGATGATGTGGGGCTATTTTAATTCCAAAGACCAAGGGAACTTGATCAGGATGCATAGTATCCTGGATCCATGAAATAACCTTAGCCTTATATAATAATAGCCTTTAAAAACAAACATCTGCCTGCCTCTATGGGAATTTAACATAGGGGTGTACTCACTTTTGTTGCCAGTGGTTTAGACATTAATGGTGTGTGTTGAGTTACTTTGAGGGGACAGCACATTTACACTGTTATACAAGCTGTACACTTAATACTTTACATTGTAGCAAAGTGTAATTTCTTCAGTGTTGTCGCATTAAAAGATAAAATTAAATATTTACTAAAATGTGAGGGGTGTACTCACTTTTGTGAGATACTGTATATAACGCCATACATTTGAAGAGTTTCAATAATGAATAACTTGTCCTTCTCTCCCTGCTGTTGTCTTGCAGTGAGTCGCTGGGCAGCCCTCTCTCCGTTGCCCTGCCTCTGCCCCTCTCTTCATCAGAGCCAGGGTATCACTCTTCGGTGCCGTTGCCCAGCCTCACTCCTTCCTCATTAGGGACTGCCAACTCTTCCAATCCTCCCTCCTGTTCTTCGACAGCCTCCACCACTTCCTCATCTGTGCCCTCCTCCTCTCACTTCTCCACAGTGGGGGGAAGTTACGATGGGACCATGCCACCTCACACACGACTGGCCTTTTCACAGAGCAAAGAGGCCACGGGGCCAGTCATGGTGAGTAGAAATGGCCAATCTCATCCCGCCTTTTAGGGGCTTTAACCTTTTTGTAGTTGATAGTACGGTGGCCGACAGGGGCAAACGCCCTGCAACTTCAGAACACACATGCAAATAGACAAAACACAAGCAAATTAAGAAAACAACTACATTAATTTGATAATTAAGAATTTGACACATAAAGACAAAACTGCTTTGCTTGCTCCATTGTGTTATAAGTAATAGATCCCTGAAAAAGTTATTGTATTCATTAGCATGATTGCCGTACTGTTTAGTTCAAAAACATCCAAAACACCAAAGGAAGACAAGCCGACCAAACGCAAGCTTTTATTTTGAAAAGTCGAAGCTCGAGCACGGCACCAGCCTCCCGGCTGAGACGGGAGCAGAGACTGTATATTACTAATATATTATATTATGTTATTAATAAGGGAATGAGACAGGAGTTCTCTTTTTAATATGCAGCCATACCCGACTCTAATAAAAAGGCAGAAAAGGGGTCATAAATCCAGCTGTTCCACTTAGCTGTTCCCTCTAGAGGTCTGGAGAACTTCCGTTGTGGAATCTGGATGCAGCGTTTTTCTTTTGCATTTGTTTTTGGGGTTTGTGTGCTTTTCTTTTTGCAGCGTTTTTTATTCGCATCGCGTTTATGTATTTGGTTGTGTTTTGTGTATTTGCATCGCGTTTGCTGAATGCTGCGCATGTGTTGTCAAATTAATGAAGTTGTTTTTCTTTTTGCATCGCTTCTTTTTTCGGGGTTTGCTTTTCTTTTTGCATCGTTTTTTAATTGCAGCGCGTTTGTATATTTGGTTGTGTTGTGTGTACATGCAGCGCGTTTGCTGAATGCTGCACATGTGTTGTCAAATTAATGAAGTTGTTTTCTTAATTTGCTTGTGTTTTGTCTATTTGCATGTGTTTTCTGAAGTTGCAGGGCGTTTGCCCCTGTCGGCCACCGTATGATAGAGATGAGAAATCATTCAAATTCCAATATTCCTAGCATTTCTGCCTCTTGTGTATATACACATTGACACTGAGAAATTGCAAGTCAACCGGTCCCACAATGTTCATCCCCATGTTGGGAACTGTGTCTGACTGTGGTGTTTCTTCTTTTTTTTCAAATGGGATTAATTTAAATGTTTTGCCAGCAATTCCTGACTGGAAGATTTGCCCATAGCCCCTTAAGATAGCCCTCGTAACCCATTATCAAACATTATAGGAATAGCATGAATCCTGTTTTTAAGTTTCAATTTCCCCCTTTTTATATGGTCATCTTGTATGTAATTCAAGTCTGCGATGTTCAATGATGTCTTGTTCGTACTGTGTATGTTTGCTACATATATATGGGAGTGGTTGCGATCTGTTACGCTGACGCTGAGCTGTTTTTCTTATTACTAGAATGGTCTGAATGGTGTAAGGACCTCAGCTGCTCTGGACAGTAAGTTACCTACTACTGATTTATTTGTTCAGTGTATACCTTCTATTGTAAATGTCTACCAACAGCCATCTTTCTTTGGTATTTTGAGTCTATTACAAATAAAGAGCTTTTCTTTCCTACTCCTTCCCGCTCAGCTTCATCAGCATCCTCCACACCGAAGCCAGAGTCGCCGTTAATGAACATCACCAACGGAACCTCCGCACCTTCCTCCCTCTTACCCTCCACTGCACACAGTTCCACCACGCTCTCCAACCTGGCACAGGACCTGCCCTCAGCCAGCCATCTCAACTCACTCAACAGGTGACAAACTCACACATGGCAGACTGATGACCAGCTTTGACAGTAAAAAAAAAAAAAAAAAAAAAAAACTGTGTGTGGTTGTGCATTATGTGAAGTGACAGATGTAAGGAAAAAAAAGTAAGAAACAAGAAAGAAAAAAGCTGCTATAGTGTTGAACCAACCAGAGCACTCAGGATGAACCTGGCTGGAGTAACAGTACCTGATCTTAACTGGAGAGATCTAGAGGATCCTTATTTTCCAGAATGGTTCATATCTAGACCCTGGAAAGGGTTGCGTTCACCTCTTCAGCTTTATCCAGCGGCAGACTTCCTGTTCAAGATAGAAGCAAAAACGTGTGTGTCAACAGTACACTGATCCTCTTTCCTCTCTGCCTTCCCTCTTACAGCCATGTCAGCAATCATTCCTCAGTTTCAACTCTGGGCTCCAGCTCTCTCACTGTAAGTACCTGTCTCGTCCACAAGCATGATTTCTAAAACCTTCTGTGTGATGACTCCTATCTATAAATTGCAGGAACGTCTGTCGGTCGGTCTGTGTGTGTGTTAAGCGCATATTTCTCGAACTGTTAGTCCGATGGATTTTAAACTTGACCGGTGTCTTGCTACGGGCATGAGTAAGTGCAGTGCCAAGTTTGACGTTGGATTAGAAATTCAGATATCGTTTGTTTGTTTCGTTAAATCTATAGGTAAAAGAAGCACACGTTGGCCACTCACCCTATTGCACTGCAACACTGAGTGAGCACAGAGCAGGACCAGACACAGGGAGGGTCGAAGAAAGCAGCGGAGCTTTGGTGGCTGAAATATTAAATGCACTTCAGACCCACAAAAAATGTGCAAAGTGGACTACTTTGGACTGTCTTTTTGACTTTGAATAAACAAACGACAATTCCCGAATTTAAGGACGTTTCAGAATCCCACACATGCAAAGCACAACCAGCTACAGACGACAAGTGGCAGACAGCGTGATTACCGTGTTACCGCCTTTGACTCTTTTCCTGCTTCCAACGTTAGCTACATAATTGCTGGATATACCAAACTTGCTTTTCTTCGCTTTCCTGGAGCACCGGCGGATAGCTGAAGGGAACTTTTCCAAACAAAAGCCAGACACTATATAGTATTAAGTTGCTGTGAGCTGTAGCCTACATTCACCACTTCTAACCAGAGGCAGAATATAAAGTAATCTCTGAGATTATTCCTTCACAGCGCTGTGCAATTGTGAAAATCTCAGAGCTGAACCAGGCAGACACCGCACTTTCTTCTGTAAGTAATTTTGGGGTAAAATTTGGTTTTGATGAATTCTACAAGCAGCAATACCACAGGCCAAGCAATCGGCCCGTTCCAAACGGGCACATTTTGAACGGGCACTGCACTAGTGATGTGTAATGTTATGTCACCGAACAGCTGACTCGGTTACATGCCACATGGCTTACTGGTTGGGTTAAAGCCAGACATGTGGTGCGTTTCACAAACAAATTCTATGCAAGCATTGCCAAATGAAACCTGAAAAACAGATTGTATTTCAAATGTAACCGATGTCCTCGGTCCTCTCTGTCCTCAGTACACCAGCGTTGACAACAGCAGTGTGAGCTCTCTGGCTCCTTCCACTGGCTCCTACTCGTCATCGCAGCCCTCAGCACTCCACTCAACCCACAACAGCAGCAACAGTAGCAGCAGCGGCATCAGCCACCTGGCCAACATGGGTAACAACATGAGCAGCACCGTCGCTGGTATCGTTGGCATCAGTGGACTTCACTCTGCTGCCATTGCCGCCAGCACAGCGCTGGGACTTGGCTCCAATGGAGCTACTGCCACGTCCAACCTCTCTGCACCGAGGACCACACCCCTGCTCTCCTCCTCCACTGGTACACACACAATTCAATTCAATTTTATTTATAGTATCAAATCATAACAAAAGTTATCTCGAGACACTTTACAGATAGAGTAGGTCTAGACCACACTCTATAAATTCCAAAACCCCAACAATTACAGTAATTCCCTCAAGAGCAAGCATTAGCAGTGGCTATTGCGACAGTGGCAAGAAAAAACTCCCTTTTAGGAAGAAAACTCGGCAGACCCAGACTCTTGGTAGGCAGTGTCTGACGGGCCGGTTGGGGGCGACACACACACACACACACATACATATATACACACACATATATATATATTCCAGACACATAATTTCACTCATTGTTTGTGCTCTGATGTTGATAAAAGCCCAAATAGTTGGAATTGTTTCTTCCTTTACAGGTAAAGCTCCTCCTAACTTGTCCCAGGGAGTGCCTCCTCTACTGCCCAACCAGTATATCATGGGCCCAGGGGGGCTGCTGCCAGCATACCCAGTAAGTAGCCCCTCTGGATCAAGAATCATTGTAGGGTACTTGTTCTTCTTTTAAATGGGTAAACACAGATCATGATATTTGCCAATACCATCTTCTCAGTCCCTTCAGTTCAGCTGCCATCAGAGAACTGATGAAGATGCAGTCTGTTTCATTAAAGAGTACAAAGTGAATACATTTTAATGTTGACACATTTTGCAGCTTCTTCAGCTGACTGTACCTGTTTGTTGTATTTCTCAGCAGATCTATGGTTACGAAGACCTCCATATGCTCCAGTCCAGACTGCCAATGGTGAGCTTCATAATCCCACTGTTGGGACTGCTCCTCACTTCTTCTCTAGGACTCACTTAACTTGTTTGGTTGTTGTGTGGCTCTTCTCCTGATCCTCTCCCGTCCCTTTAGCCCTCTTTGCAGGATTACTATGGAATCACATTCCCTGGCCCCACAGCGACTCTCTCTGGTAGAGATGGGAGCCTAGCCAACAACCCCTACTCAGGTAAAGAACCTTCACCCTTTGCTGGCCTTGTCCAGAATCCTAAAATCCCATGTTTGTTCTCACCTGACATCTCAACTGTTTGTCAGGTGAAGTCACAAAGTTTGGCAGGAATGACTCCACCTCCCCGGCACCCCCCACAAGCCTGGCCGCCCCGCAGCCTCCCCAGGGCCAGGGCCAAGGACAGGGCCAGGCCCAGCCTCAGCCTCCTCAGGCCCAGCCCCAGGGCCAGCCGCAGCACCACAGCAGTCAGCAGGCCTTTCTGCCTCCAGGCTACAGCTACACAGGCCTGCCTTACTACGCTGGAGTGCCCGGAGCCGTACCCAGTGCTGCTGCCTTCCAGTATGGCCACACCATGTTTGTTCCTCCCGGGGGTCCGGGACCAGCCTCGGCCAAGCAGCACAGTATGGGCCTCGGTCTGGGAAACCCCTCAGCTAGCCCCTTCCAGCAGCAGGCACAGCAGCAGCCCAGCGGTTACGGCCAGCACACCTTCAGCTCAGGTTAGTGATCACACCACTTGACATGCCTTCAAAAATAGTATTCACATTCATTTGGGAAATTTTAATTGCATTTCATTTTGGGTTAGATAATTCCCCAATTAGGCAAGGCAAGGCAGCTTTATTTATATAGCACATTTCAGCAACAGGGCAATTCAAAGTGCTTTACATAAAACATTAAAGAGCAGTTAGAAAACAATTAAAAAACAATAATAAACAAATTAAAAACATTAAAAGACAAGAATAAATAAATTAATATTATTATATTGTGTGGATTTTGTTTGCACAGGAAGTAGTGTGTATTGTTTGAACACTGAACTTTGTTTCCCTGTCCAGGGTATGAGGAGCTGACAGCGGGGCCAGCAGGAGTGGACTACAGCAAAGGATACAACTCCTCCTCACAGGCACAAGCCAAATCTGCTGCTTCTGGACCTGGGAAAGGTAAGAAGAAAAACACTCACTGTATCGGACATCTTAATTTGGATTTTTAAAGTTGTTTTTATTATAATTATATTACAATCTGTAAACATTGTTGCTGTCATTGTGCTAGGCGTCTCTGTGACCTCCAGTAACTCGGGTGTGCCGGACATCAGCGGAAGTGTTTACAATAAGACCCAGGTGAGCCTCCAACACTATCCACTCAACTGTCCACCCACCCAGTCGTCTTGCTGTGTAGTTATTGTTTATACCAATAAGTAATCACGTTTTTGAGTTGAATTAGTCCCTCATCCTTCATTTGCAGTCTTTTGATAAGCAGGGTTTCCATGCGGGGACCCCGCCTCCCTTCAGTCTGCCATCAGCACTGGGGGGGCCAGGGCCTCTGAACCCTGGAGCAGCTCCTGGAGGCTATGCACCGGCCCCATTCCTCCACATCCTGCCTCACCAGCAACCACACTCGCAGCTGCTGCACCACCATTTAGCTCAGGATGGACAGGTAACACCCGCAGACATTTTGTTGTTGCTGCACAGGTTTTTACCAGCGAGTGTCTCAGATGCTAACACGCGTGTCTTTCAATGCTCAGGGTGGTCCTAGCCAGCGTGGCCAGTCCAGCAGCCTGCAGCAGAAGAGCCAAGTCAACAAGTCGAGCTACGGCAGCTCCCCCTACTGGGCCAACTAAGATGGCTACATCTACGGTGTGTGCGTGCGTGGACACAGACAACAAACGCCACACCTGATCTGATAATTGAGGGACAAACCATTTTACAACACAAGCTAAAACACACACACTACCACTCCCTCCCTTTTGCTCTGTATATCCCCTTTTCAAATTTATGGCTGTTGTATGTAAAATATATTTATGTATGTATTTATACAGTATATATGTATTGGTAGGACATAAATGTGGTTTTCTGCATTTTTTTATTATTTTGAAGGACATTTTATTTCAAAAAAAAAATGTGGAAAGATGAGAATGCTAAATCATGGAGATGAAGTTGGTGAATATACTTGAACACAAGCATCTTGTGATGTGGATTTTTTTGTATGCATACATGAACTGATAATGATGTACATAGATTCCTACACATCATTTCCATGGCAAAGGCCTTTTTATTTTTTTTTATTTTAGAAGAATTAAGTTTCTGTAACTTTGGTCTCCCGCATCTGTGAATCCTTATATTGAGGGTGACTTGAGTTGATAGCTTGACTTTTCTTTTTGCCCCGTTTCCCTCCATCTGTCTCTCATTCCTCAACTCTTACTAGTTGGCTGGTTTTACCAGCCAGGCCTTGGATTTGATGTCATTTTAACATTGGTTTAATCCTTGTTGTCCAAATTAAAATCTCTGAACAGTTGGTATGGGTCTGGCATCAATATTTACCGATCATTGTTTTTCTGGATACAGACCTAACCAAAGTTCTAACAGTCCTACAATGCAGGATAGGCAAGGCAACTAGCAAACATTTAACCATTATAAAATTAGATCTAACTGACCAAAGGATATCAAACAGGTTACAGGCAGTATAGACATCAGTACAGTAGTTTTTAGAGGCCACTACTTTTACCATTACATACCAGTTGGAGTGAGTCAATACTGTAACAGTGTGAAGCCTGGTCATTTTAGTTCAGATTTGTTTTGTCACCCACTCTTCTTCAGCTCCACCAACTAAGCCATTTCACAGGCAGCTACACAATGGAGTTGTACAGTGGCTGACTGGACAACTGTACAGATATGCTAAACTTTGCTGCATTGCATTTAGGTACAAGTTACAGGAGGGTACATAAGACATTTTATACAATTACCCACCCTCACAATTTAGGTTGAATTATACACTTAGCAACACATACTGCAGTTATTTACATTAGGTTTTAAAGGAAATCACCCGTTTCATTCTGCATATTGTATCTTTATTGGCATTTCTGTGGCAGGTAACTTGTCAGTTTCCATCTGTTTCAAGTCAAACAGAGATGGTCCCTGCAGACACTTGTGCAGGTGGCTTGTAGAGGTCCATGGAAAGTGATGTACTCTACAAAGTGGCCAGATGATAGCCAAAAAGGTACTGTAGATACCTGTGAAATTATGATAGTCCTAAAAATGGACAGAACAATTCATGCAAAACTGACCGCAAGAAACCTGTGAAACGGCAAAACACTACAGTCAAGATGCTTTGTCAAAAAGTTTAATGTAGTTATTTACAGAAGTACAAGTAAAGGTCACTGGTTGAGGCACAATTAAGCATTTGTAGTCTAATCTGCTTTAAGGTTGCCATAAAAGACAGTGCAACATATCTGCTTACACAAGCTTCAAATTAAAGAGTAAAAAAAAAAAAAAGAAACTGTACACAATTATAAAGATTCAGTCTTTGACCACATTCTCTAGGTCTCTTTTTTCTTTTTCTTCTTTTTCTTTTCAGAAACAGGAGTTTCTGGAGTCTCTTCTGCAGGCTCTGCATCATTAGTCTCAGTCTTTCGTTTCTTTTTCTTCTTGGCAGGAGTATCAGTTTCCTCCGCTCCGTTATCGGTAGCAGCGACTTCCTCTGCCTGGATTTCTACCTCCGCTTTTCGTTTCTTTTTCTTCTTGGCAGAGGAGTCCTCTGCTCCGTTCTCTGCAGCAGGGCTCTCTACTGCGACCTCAATGTCCTCAGTCGCTCGTTTCTTCTTTTTCTTCACTTCATTCTCTGCCTGCAAGGAATAAAATGAAAAACTAAGTGACAATACTGATTTGATTTAGTATTCCTAGCTAGCCTTAATGTAGAATATATTCTTCCAGTGGCTGCAATGTCTGACTCACTTCAGTGATCGAGTCCATTGTTTAGGACCAGCCAATGGTTCGGAGTCAAGCTAATGTAGCATGTCGTACACTGAGACAGGACCACATGTGTAGGTCAGATCTCAAATCAAAACATGCATGTCAGATACAAGTAATGCTTACCTCCGCTTCACCGTTTGTTTCACCGGTTTCTTCTTGCAACTTCTTCTCACGCTTCCTGCGTTTCTTTTCCTTCTTATCCAGTTTCCTCTTGATCTCGGTTGCAACATCAGTAGCCTAAGACAAGAAAAAATTAAATGCTATAAATTATACTTACCAGAGTGAAACAAACATGCTTTTTTAAAAATCAAGTATCATAATGCTGCATCAGGCTCATTAAATCAGTTTGTACCCTCACAGTGATGTCGGGGAAAGACTTGTCATCATTTACAGCATTGACCGACAAATTCACTTTAATAGACAATTGATTCATGTCCTGTTGAGTACCACCCAGCTTCTCACATTCTGAGCTCACCTCTTTTACAGCCTCCTTCATGACGTCCACATTCTTCCGTGGCACGTCGCCCGTCTCATAGAAAGACAAGCGCTCCTCCACCTGTCCACGCAGCTTGTCACCATACACACTTGTGGGTACCTCTGCAAGAAAAGTAACATTAACAATCACCGACAAAGCCAGCAGAGGATTACAGTAGTTAGAAGTGACCCGTGGCTTTGCTCAGGAATTAGCTTGTCACCACCAACCCAAAGGATGAATACTGTTGACGAAAAATGTGAACATCATTGCAAAAATGCCACATGCATTGTGAAGCAAACGTGGACATTAATCTATAAAGGTCTTGTTACTCACCAGAGAAACAGTCAATGCGTGAGGCGATGGTGCACTTATTTGCCAGATATCTGGAGATCCGGCCCTTGTTCTTGGCAGCGGCACGTCCAATGAAGGTGGAGTGGAAGATGAGCCCATACTTTGGGGTGTTGCCACGAGTCTTTAGGGCTCTGTGTCAAAAATACAGCGTATTTCACAACCGTTTAAGAAATAGTAAAATGTTACACAATAGGCACAAGTGGAAATCTAAGCCATGGGCAACAATTGCATCTGTACCGCTGACATTTTCTTTCAGGAACTGTACTGAGAAAATCAGGTCAAGGTCCAAGCATTTCAGGACCTGAAGTCTGACAAACTGTGCTATTCCCAAGTTCCAAGCCACTTTGAGGTTTTAGCATCTATAGAAAATGAGACCACATACAATGTTGACAGTTCTGAAATTACTTCAAAAATGTTGGCAAGCAGACAACTAGAGTGCTTGTAAACCCAGATGACCTCTAGGTTATGGCCACCGATGAGATGGGGCATTACCAATCTGTAATCTATTGGCTCAACAAGCTCTTCATGGTGTTTAGGTGAGTTGGTTTGAAATACTGTCCTTTCCTTCAGGTTTCATGTCAATTTGTCAAAAAAGTAAAAGTTTATTTTTTATTCAAAGCATACAGTAGTGACACATTAGCATTTGAAGTGTGTGCAAAGTTTCCAGTCTAACAGTTTTTCAGATTTTCTACCTCAGTGCTGTAAATGGCTGCTCAGACTGTGGGAGTGCATTAGGGCGAGAAGGATCACTCTAGAAGAGACTTAAAAAGAAAGTCTTCTCCAGTCACCCTACTCTGCTCCTGCCCAGCCCTGCCATCACTGCAGCCACTTCTTTCCCCAGCAGGGAGGGGGTGCCCCAGTACCTGAACAGGGCCTTCTCTGCTCCCAAAATCTGGACGGTGGAGGCTGGGTACTTTGCAAGGTTGGTTAGACTGCCAGCATGGGAGATCAGACGAGCACCCACCTAATGAAAAGAAAAATGGCGTCACTCACTGACCGAGAGCACTGCAGGACTACCATTAAGGTTTGACTTAGATTTACTGCACACATCTGAGGACCATCAGCACCGGATATATTTTTCATCACACAGATTCAGTGGATTGACAGATTTTGGTATAACATCATTGGTCCCAAAGAAATCTATAGATATAAAAGTTAACATCACACTTTCACTTACCACTTCTCCAATTAAGGCTGCTAGATTTGGAGCAACTTGGCTCATCTTGGAGCGCAGGTACTCCTGCAGCTCCAGTCGATAGGCAGCCAGAGACACTACACGATTGGAGAATCTCTCTATGTTGATCAGGTCAATAGGAGAGATGTCCATACCTGGAGATGAACAGCAGGAGAAGGTGTTGAGCAGAGGGATACCACTAATCACCCACTTGGGCAGCTTCAACTATCAATTAGTTTACACTGGTAACCTCAAATGCAACGTGTGGTTGTTTCTCCCGACAGGATCCGCAGTGAGGATTTGTGCCTTCACTACAGGTTTATGAGAGAGATACTCTGCCCCCCTGTGTTAGTCACCCAGGACAATTATTGGTCCAGGGTGGGCAAATAAGGGGCACGGTGTAGTCATAAATGTGCTTTGACAAATGCTGTGTGCAATCAAGCAGGTGTTGTGCACAGATGCCAAAGTGGCAAGAATTGCATTTATACATGCATTTTAATGTCTAAAGAAATAGAGTACTGACCCATGGAGGAACGGGATGCATCCAGGATGGCCTGAGCCTTGGCTGCGTCCATCACCACCTCCTCTAGACTCTCCAGACTCTCCTCTGACAACTCCTTCCTGTTTCCGATGAGCTGAGCCATGCGGCAGTATGTCGAGTTGTCTGGCACGATCTTGATCAGCTCTGGAAAGTGGTAGCCATACCATTCACTGCCGACACAAGACAATGATTGTCAGAGAACTTGCGACACCACTGTAATGTCAGAAGCTACAAACCTGTATGTATTGTTCTAGTAACATGTCAACAGTAAAAATAGAGTCAGGGGAAAAACTTTTAGATGAAGATCTACAATTCCAAAACTTGACATGCCAAGCAACTCCTTTCCCCAATGTATACCAAACTGTCAGCTGCTGACTGTCCACGCATCAAGTTTTAGTGTTACCAGTGTGGCTGCACAGAATTAGATGGCAACGTTGCTATGCAACACAGGAAGTGACAGTCAAACTGCACACAAACACTGAAAAACCACAATCTGCAAAGCTTCGCCTTATGTGAAACATTTCCTTTTAAAACAAGAGATATATTTTTTTTTAAGTGGTGGGATAGGGGGAACCTTACCGGACACGCATGGAGAAAGTGTTGATGTCTTTGTCTAGCTGATCCAACAGAGCAATGGACTGTATGATCATGTTGTCGACCCTGTTGACATTGAACTTCACTTTAGCTCTGGAGTAGCTGTGACCAAGACCCAGTTGTGCTTTGGAGGCAGCCAGAGCAGTCAGACCCTTTACTAGAGAGTGGAAGTGCAGACGCACACCTGACAGGACAGATAACATAAAGGGTTTGTCTGGGTTAAGTGGAAGAGTAGCAGAACAGCATGTGACCAGTGGCTGTTCAGATTTTCAGTATGCACCTTCATGGGTTTCAGGGTCACTATATTTCATCACAACAGGCCATAGTTTTGTTTCATATATTCAAACAAAAAGCATAATCTTCCCAAACAGGGTAAACAAAAGGGAGGGAATTAGTCTACTCACCTCTGGCTATCTCTGCCACCACCCCTCCAGTCTGGATGGAAATGCTAAATTCTTCCTGTAAAGCTGCTCCGATCTTGGCATCTGAAACCCCCAACATAGCTTTCTTCTTCCCAGAGAGGGGCAGGTTTGTCTCTAGGAACAACTTCAGGTCAGCATGAACCACACCTGCAAGTGGAGGGTGACTTAGTCATATATCTGTATGCACTTAATTGAAATAAAGCCTATAGATTATGCAGCAAAGCCATTTGAAAGATGTGACACTGACAATGTGACTTAATATAATCTGGTCCTTTTTTCACCCAGGCTTATTGAATCATGCAATTAAGTAGTCCATCCAATCCAGACAAATTGGTACAATTAAACTGAATGTGGATTAGCCATTTTTAGAAGGGATAAGCTCCCTTTTGTCTAAAGATATTTTGCCTGTTGATCAATTTATGTTGGGCTACAGCTAGTATGTGAAGTTACATACTTTGATTTAGATAAATAAAACCTTTAAAAGATCACAACAGAAATTGTATTGCCAGGTCACCATACTCAAACACAGCTGCATTTTGGGCTTCAATTGTTCAGGTTAAACATTAAGTTGTCAGCACAGTAACTCAGTGGATTGACAGATTATAAAACATCATTACAATTGACACCAATACAGCCGCAAAGTAGGAAATCAGCTTGCCTTCAGAAACGGCATTAATGTTCTCCAGAGCAGCCTGGGCCGACTTGAAGGGGAAGAATGCAGCCAAGCTCACCATGCTGTTGAACTTTCCAATGCTCAGCACGCTCTCCTCCACCTGAAACACACACATCGTTATCTGCTTAATCCGGAAAACATTAAAAACACATTAACAGAAAAAACTAAGACAAAAGACCCACCTGAGGCAGCAGCATGCCGATCTCCTCCACCTCTTTGACTGCAAACAGCGCATAGCCCGCCGCATGCTCGAACAACACGTGCAACAGCACCTGCGGAAGGTAAAATAGTTAGATCAAGGCGCGAAACCGACAAATGTTGCCATATTAGTCATTGTATAAGGTTAATAAAAGTCTTTATAACGGTTGATTCCAACTTCGGTTTACATTACGATAACTTTAAGACGCAACCACGTTGTCGTTTTGAACCCACGTGTTGATAGGCCAGTCCCTACGTTATGCTAGCAGCCCAGCTAACGTTAGCCCAGAACACTAGCTACCGTCAATGTGCTGCTGCTAAAAGTAAAAAATACCACTGAGTTTCAACTGCGACTGACAATGCGACTGACAAAGCTACTCCTATCTGTAGTGGGAAACCAAGTAGTTCAAATTAAAAGACAAATTCCGGCTAATGTTAGCCACATGGATGGCTAACTGCTCCACTCATGTTGAAAGGCCCCTAACTGGACATTAGTAAGGTTAAACTTGAGAAAAAAAGAAATTTCTAATCTCAAAGCGTCGGTAATCTTAGAGAGCCTTCGATTGTGTCCTACAATGACAAACTATGTAGTTAACAAACATCCAGAACCAGTTCCCTTACCATGATTGGTAAATCTCTGTAGCAGCACGCCCTGTGCGTCTGCTCTGCTCGGTCGCCTCGGCTAAAAGACGGCTGTATCATACGTTTCAGCAAATTGCCACATGACCCAAATACCGCGATATCGGCCTACCACCGCGAGACCCGACGGAGAAGCGTCACCACGCTCCACCGTTATTATACATCCATGGCCTCCACAGTAGGGAGACTTGGTGAACACGGACACTGCAAAGATTTTATAGAATGTTATATTTTGAAATTGGTGTATAAAACTCTCAAATGTAAACATAATTTTTGTTTGAATGTTATTGTCAAAGTCACTTTCTCAAAACAAAATCATAATATTGGAGAAAGGGAGCTCTGTATCTGTATTTTTATTAAACAAGGCGCTATCAAAACAGCATACCCCTGTAGAAACTGTATTTTTATTAAACCAGGGGCTATCAAAACAGCATACCCCTGTAGAAACTGTATTTTTATTAAACCAGGGGCTATCAAAACAGCATACCCCTGTAGAAACTGTATTTTTATTAAACAAGGGGCTATCAAAACAGCATACCCTTCACAAACACTGGTATGCTGTTTTGACAAAGTAGGCTAAATTGACAGACCCCGCTATAAAACTCAACTTCCGGTATGCTACATCGACAGAACACTACACGGTAAATTGGTTAGGTTAAAATTAATTTAGTAATGCAACTGAGTATTGTATATCTTATCTTAACAGCCATAACCCTATTCTATCTACTAACTATTTTTGGTCATGACCATAACTTTGATGCCAGAACAGTTGGTTTTCACATGAAAAAAACACTGTTGCAAAAGACCACGTTGTTTTTTTTTGTATTTTCTTCACAAACATTTGACCTGGGTGAAATTCAATCGGCAGAACGTTGCACGAGGTGAATATTTACAACAAATGATAGTAGAGAGATAAGCAGAGTTTTATTTTTTAAATTGTGTTGTTTATTGTTAAACATGAAACCAAGCTGTAGGGAGATATTAAAAATGCCCAATTACTGTATGGTTTAAAGGAAAGTGGGAAGAAACCGGAGTACCCGGAGTAAACCCACGCAAGCCAATCCAAGTCCTACAGAGGCCAATCACTGGTCTCCGTCCTACAGAGGCCAATCACTGGTCTCCGTCCTACAGAGGCCATTCACTGGTCCTCTGTCTTATATAGGCCATTTACTGGTCCTCTGTATAATAACACAAAATCAGTCCTATAACCAAAACAACAAAATCAGTCCTACGGAGTGCAAACAAGAAGAGTCTTTTGATGGCAAACGGAACTTCCTTGGTTTCATCAGGTGGTCTCTGAAGAAGGAGACAATACATTTGTCAACTACTGGTTCGTCTAGATTCATTGAAACCAGCACGTCCTGTGCGCAGCCCCACTTCGTGCACATGTCCTTTAAAATGGCCTTGCTGAGATGTTCATAAGTGTCACCGGCGATTTGAAAATCTTCTCCCTCGACTTCAGCCCATATCTTTTTGAGCAGGCGTTCAATGATGGCTTCTGAATTTCCAATTGTTGTGTTCACCTTTGCTTTGTTAAAGGTCCGCAAAACCAGCTTCTGCACAAGTAGCCTGACAGACATTTTGTTTTTCTCTGCCTGTGCTGTTGAATTCTGCACAGGACTGGCAGCTGCCTCCTCAGATACTGCAACTGTAGGTGTAGGTTTTGGCATAGGTGTAGACTTGGGCGTAGGCGAATGCGTAGGTGTAGGTTTGGGTGTATGCGTAGGTGTAGGTTTGGGTGTATGCGTAGGTGTAGGTTTGGGTGTATGCGTAGGTGTAGGTTTGGGTATATATGTAGGTGTAGGTTTGGGTGTATGCGTAAGTGTAGGTGCAGGTTTGGGTGAGGGTGAGGGTGTCGGTGTAGCGGTGGGTGACAGTGACTCAGTATTCTTGAAAGCCTTTTTCATCTTGTCACTGTGGATGCCAGCCTGTGTGCACAGCCACCATTTCATCAGTCCGAGGTAACGCCACACTTTACAATGTATTTCACCATACACTGTATCACGGGATGGGGAAGCAGACTGTGTCCTTTCGTTTGATCCTGGGACAGTCTCTGGAATCCTCCCCTCAGAGACGTAACTGTAGAGGAGACCAGTAAGCTCTTCTTTGAACACCTGGTCTTTACCGTTGGAAATATCCCGCAATTTACTATAAACAACCTCACTTCCAACTTGTTGTTTTACACCATCTTTTGCAAACAGAGAGTCAACATCAGTCACAAAGGACTGCACTGACTTTTCCCTTTTAACTCTGGAGTCAGGGTGGAATTGGTTGTCTAGTTGAGTGGCCATGCGATGTATTGACAGTTTGGCAAACTGCGTGGCAAAAAAGATTTTTATCTTGCTCCCCACTCCTTTTAAGGACAGTTTTTCTCTGGCTTCTGGGGTGATACACGTCTCTGTGGGTTCTGGGTAGGGTTCTGGGCTGGTCCTTGTCTCTGTGGGTTCTGGATTAATATTTGCAGCATCTTGCTCTTCCAGACTGTTAACCTCCTGAACAATTAAATGACTAATGTCCTCTGCAATAATTTGAATCTCCCGTGAGGTGTCAGATTGCAGCTGATCATAATCTGAGTCGGTCATTTCATCCAGTAGAGGTTCTGTGAGTCCACTGACCTCATTTGTAATTATTTCCCTCACAGCTGTGGTTGTTACACTCACAAAGTGCTCTGATGCTCTGGAGACCTTGTCCGGGGTTTTTGATTCCACAGATCTGGCTGCTGACTGGCAGCAATCAGTATCTGCCTCCTCTTGATCTTCCATCTCTTGTTGTCCATCAGCAGCCTTCTGTATGGAGATGTCCTGTCTCGTTCGTGGTTTACGTGGTCGACATGAGCACAAAACATTTTTCATCTCGCCCATAAATGCTTTCAACATATTAAAGGCGTGTCGTACCATCGCATTAAGTCTGTGAGGGGGAGTCACACGCTCACTAAATACAGGTTCCAAAGTGTCCGCACTATTGCTGATAGCAGAGTAAATGCTTTGTGCAACCTCTGTAACAAACATGTTGTTTAATAGATTTGAGCTGTCACAGTGGACAGGGTCCTTTACTTGCAGAACCTCAGCAAATGTCAGAGGAAGTGTGTCGCCCAGACTGGACCGAACACGCTCCTCAGAGATTATTTGGCTGTATTTATTCTGCAGAGTTGCCAAAATGGATTTAGACACTAGTGATATTAGGTCCAAAATCATCTCCGCCATCAATGTTGATGTGGCATCATCAGGTGCACCTTGCTTCAATAATCTCTGCTGTTCCAGTGTGATCCTTTTAAAAAAGGAATCAACCACTGGACGAACATCTTCCACTCTGATCTTTGATATCTCCTCTGTCTGGGAACTTTCCATTTCAGTCATGGTGATTGTATTAGATAGGCTGTGTTTTCTGAATGTCTTGTCTTGTTTTGCAGGTACTGGTTTGTTAGAAGCTTTTTGAGCAGCTGGAAGTAAACCGATGTAGAGTAAACCATAGTATAGAATGATTTCCCCTAATGTCTGAATCTGTCTTATAGGCAAAATGTCATGATGTCATTCATGAAAGGCATATAAAGGATGAAAGGCATGATGTCAGATCAAAGGACGTTCCAGCTAAGCTCCGCCCCCCAACATGGAATGCAGCTTAGCAACCGTTACTAGGCACCAGTCACACTCTCTGACCGCTCTTTATTCGATTTCAGCTGGAGGAATTCGATTCTGTTTAAGTTCTCAAATAATGTTTTTGTCTTTTTATGTAAACCTATGAACCTGTCCAAAAGAAATGGTGCATGAGCCTTCACTGCCATGTCTTCTTATGTCTAAAATCAAAGAATCCTTGTTTCAAAATAAAACACAACGAACAAGTTAGTTATGAGTGGTTTCTGTTTTAGCTCTATCTAGCCTAATAGTCGCATAGACTAGCCTAGGCCTACAGTGTTGCAGTTTCATCAGCCAACATTCTAAGCAAGCTGGGTGGATCATCCTTATAAAAACTATAATAGCCTGAAGGCTATGTAATGCCATTTTATTTAATAAATGCATACATAAACAAAACTTTAATTTCATAATGTCATTTTCTCACATTCTTATTTATTTCCTTTTCTATCTATTTCCACTTATATTCAAATAATGGGGCATGGCTATCTTAGAGACTCAGACTAAAAGCAGCTACATTTCTGCTAAGTTTAATAAAACATGACTCAACGTTCATAAACATTAGATTTCAGATCATTCATAATAGCTGGGGGTTCAAGATCACATATGGCTTTGTTGTGGGAATCAGGGGCGTCGGACTGGGGGTAAAACCGATACTGATTACCAGGGCCCAAGGGGAGAGAGGGCCCTTGAAAAGTCTGTAATATATTTTTATTTCACATGGATATTTTCATTTCCTAATTAAATTTCATAATGCATGTCAGATGAAATGTAAAGTTAGTGTATTGGCTGAATAACTTGGTTGATTGACTGACTACATTTTGTATACAGAAAAAGACTAAGGTCTCACCCACCCCTTGCTAATGCGCCAAATGGTTTAGTCCATCTGCATGCTTGAGCGTCTGGTGGAGCGCAAACTTCTGCTGTAGAAATGTCTTTCTCAAAGAAAGTCAAATCATGCTACTGCTTGAATATCTCCGTGACTGTTTGTGCTAAAAACAAACTGAGACAACCCATATAAAGAGAGCACATACACTTTCAAATGATAATTTGGTTATACATGTAATCTGAGGTAAAGGCTAAATAAATAAACTACACTAGCAATGCTGTTTGCATATAACACACCATTGTAATAGCCTAATTTAAAACATGTTTAATTTTAAATTAATAGGCAATAGGAACATGGGGGCCCATCAGGACTGCCTATGCATAGGGCCCAGGGTCTGGTGCTACACCCCTGCCTCTACCTGCTGCATACAGAGCAGAAAGTCACTCTCCAATATTGAAGTAAAATAAAATATTAAAGGATAAGGCTCGTATTAAACAATATATCGTATCAATATATCGTCTCCAAACATTTCCTTCATCTAAATTCTGTCTGTGGCTCTCATCTGAAGTTAGGCTATAGGCCATGTAAAGTAGCCTGCAGGTGTTTTCGCTTTGTCTGATTAAAGCTCTAGTCAAGCTGAGGATGTTGTCCCCCTTGACAGGTGCAACAGGAGAGTGAGGGAGATGTCAAAGCACAGTTTATACCTGTAGCCTAAGGGCTTTAAAACAGGAGTAAACAGTGCATTTTAGCCTCAGATTGATACACATTTGTGCTTAGGTGGGTATAGGCTATTTATGGCAGCAGGAGGTGTATGTGGAACTGAGTCAAAATAAACTATGGTGCCCATGTTATTAAGGAATATGCCATGCTATGTGGCTCATTGATGTTTTTATGTTTTAATTTAATTTATTTGTACAGTTTTTTGGCAGGTGGCGGTCTAATATTAGAGTCCAAGGGTACTCCAACACACTAGGTTTTGTTGCGTTTTCTTGAATTTGAGAAAGGAGAGACTTTGTCCATTGAAGATTAACAAAAAGATTTAATAACGAAATGATTTGACAGAACAGGATTTTACGCTGCAGCGGGCTGCAAGATGTATTCCCCTCCTGATTCTACATTTTACAGTCCCAAACATTTCTCAGTTTCAACAATATATTCCCTTGAAGTTGTGGGCGGTTCCTTGGATTGATTGGGATGCAATTTTCCTGCCTAACTCAGCTGCAGCTTACATTGTGAATACATCAAAACATAAAAGTACATTGATATCAAAGATCAGCATTGTTTTAACTTTTTTAAACTCAACAGTTTGACATAAAACATTGACTACAGTATGGTTAAAGTGCTGTTATTAAAAAGTACAAGTCAAGAGCACATCATAAAGAACCTAGGAGACGGAAAAATGTAACAAGAGCTTGTGCGTCATTGTGGTGTTACAGAAGAGATACAAAGCTGTACTCTTGTCCTTGAATAGCAATAAACCAGATACAACAGTGGCAGTGTTTTTAATTGTCCACTCCTGCAGAGTATTCTGACAACAGAGTAAACCTAGTCTGCGATAACATTTTACCATCATGTAGGAAACGTAGGAAAAAGCGTTGTTAAAGATCCTTTAGGGCCATGAGGTTTCAGAGGAACAGATGCATGTGGGTCTGTGTGTACACAAGCATAAATAACTGGCAGGTCATAAATGTCACATTGTGTTGGATATTAGTTTAGAGCAGAGAATTTATGACAGACCTCGACAGATCATCTCCTGGCTGCTACACCCCCCACTCACACACACACACGCACACACACACACACACACACACACACACACACACACACACACACACACACACACACACACACACACACACACACAATTAAAGTCCAGTTTGTTAATCACAAATTCTTTTCCCATATTTAACTTGGTAAACCAAATGAATGTCAAAGGCAGTATCTCTTTTAAGATGAGTTATGATTTAGTTTTTATCTTCCTCCTAAGGTTAAATGACTAGAATATAAATAAATGAGACTGAATTTCTGATTTCTTTGTTCATCCAACTCTACAATTAATTCACTGTAGTATCACATCACATGAATTCAGTATGTGTCGAACAGGTGCCTCCTATAGCTCACCAAAACCTCCTAATTATATGCCACAGGGTTGCAGTGGTGGAAAGTAACTAAGTGCATTTACTCAAGTTCTGTACTATTACAAGGGTACTTTTACTGTACTTGAGAATTTTCATTTTCTGCTACTTTATACTTCCAATCCATTTATTTGATAACTTTAGTTACTAGTTAGTTTGCATGTTCAGATTAATAATACAATATAATCAACAAATAAATTAGGATGTAATATAATAGATTGAGATAAAACTTTATTGATCCCCAGGGGAAGTTCACATGCTACCCGGCAGATGAAGTACTGTATATAAAGTAATTGAAATTAGCACCACCTGTACCAGCTTCATAACACCACATTAACACACATTAATGCATCAATAATTATAATCCAATAATATAATATGCATTATTCTGAAGCGGGCCATTCTGCATAATGAGTTTTGCTTGTTGCACTTACTAAGTATATGTCGATGCTAATACATTAGTACTTTTACTTAGGTAAAAATTTGAGCACATGACTTTAACTTGAAACAGTGTGGTATTGATTATTTTCCTTAAGTACACAATCTGAGTTCTTTATTATCTTCAATTATCAATGTGTCTTTTTGTCTATCTGGTCAAAGGCCTTCACACATGCAGCACGATAAGCTTACTGCCGTAATAAAGAAAAGCCAAATTCCTGAGTAATATGTTTCGAGGAGCATGCAGGAGAGTGCTTAAATGAGCCTGTTAAGAAGGGGGTGAGTATATAAAGGCTAACTGGGACAAGCTGACACTCAGACCGGTGGAACTCTGCTCATCTTAAAGCACACTTCCTAAAACAACCGTCCAAAGCTGACACACCCCGTGAGTATAACACATGGCTTCTCTAACTGTTTCTTTCTGTCTCTTGGGCTTTCCCCCACTCTCTGTTACTCCTGTCTTTTTCCGCTTTGACGTCCTGTCTTCATTCTCTTTTGTTTACAGAGCTGTCTTGCTGTTGTATCTAATATGGCTGGTCCACTCTGGTTTCTTATCGCTTGTTGGTGGAGCAGTTTATTGTTTTTGACTTCCACACTTCTCACCCCTCCTCCTGCCTCTCCCTTTCCCTATCTACTATTTATTTGTTAATGTTTCTCTTGCATAATAACATGGAATACCCCTTTACTCTCAACTAAGTTATTGTTTCTGGCACACACACACACACACACACACACACAAACACACACACTGCAACTCATGTACTGTATGTTTGACTGTCGCCTCTCCTTCCCACTGCTAAAAACATTCCCTAATTAATTCCCTAAAGTGGCCTTGCCTCATGTGCCACTCACTCCTGTTGTTGTGGACTCACTGACTGTACTGTATGTTTGCGTGAGCCTATTGTTTTGCATGTATGCCTACAGTATATGTGTATATGCATTGTGTGTGTGTGTATTTATCCAGGACGGAGCAGAATGAGCATGCGTGGAGCAGTGGCTGGTTGCTTGGTGTTGGCGTGCCTGGTGGCACTGCTGGCTGAGAGGACTGAGGGACACATCACCTTCTTCAGTCCAAAGGAGATGATGCTGATGAAGGTAAGGAGCTCGTGTTGGATTGAACAGTGAGCCAAAGGCGAGCTGAGTGACAGTTTAATAAGGATATCTGATGTCTTTTCAATGCAGTCATACTAGTGCTTAACTCATTATACCTATGTCTTACATTATATTGTCCTGTGGCTTTACCTATTGAGAACCAGTTTAATTACTTAACTTCAATTTTGCACAATAAACTGTTTGCAACACAGATCTGAAACAATTAGACACATATTTTGATAATCAAATAATCGCATAATTTTTCAGGGTAAAAATGCCAAAATTTCATTTGTTTCAGCTTCTCAGTTATGAGGCTTTGCTCCTTTTCTTTGTCTTTTGTGAACATCTTAGGGTGTTGGCGTGTTGGTTGACCAAGTTGATGAACGCCTTGGGTTTTACAAAATTGGAATAGGTGTTTTTTGTCAGTTTTTTATTTTTATTTTTACATTTTATGAACAAACGATTAATCAATGAATCAATCAACATAAGTAATGAAAATAATCATTAGTTGCAGCCCTAGTACCAAAAGCATATCAACATTTACACATTATTTAAATTTCAGTAGTATTTTGTCCATTTTATCCAACAGGAAAGATGGAATGGAGTTTTTTTCAGTTTGGTGTTTAGTTTTGCAAAGGTTGCAAGTCCATTCCGTATTACAGTAGTTTTCATTTTTGTGCAAATAATGTGTTTTGTGTGCCTGTGCTGCAGGAGAGAGAAGGTAGAAAGGACATGGAGCCTCGAGCGAACGGTCAGTTTGAAGAGGATACAGTTCAACAGCTTCCTCGGGTGGAACGTGGTGAAAATCCTGTGAGCGCGTGCACACACACACACACACACACACACACACACACACACACACACACACACACACACACACACACACACACACACACACACACACACACAACCTTCACCCCCAACATCATTGCTGTTTTCCCCAAAAGAATTAACAATTCTTCTGTGCATCCAGGATGAAACAGTGGAGATTGGCGTCCGACTTTCACCCAAACAGCTAGATGATGTGGCTCAGGTGCTCAAAGAGATCATCCATGAGATAGTGGAGGAACATCAGAAAGGTACAGGTGTTTGAGTGGTGGTAGATGTAGTGACACATTTGCTTAAAAAAAATAAGAAGTTTATTTGCAGAGTTACAACATGGTCTTGTATCTTCTTTTATTATCCAAAGATGATTAGTAGACACACACTTATTTGTACAAGTACTACGATTAAAAACCTCTTTGACCATACTGTTCTCTCACTATCTGTGTCTCTGCAGCCAAGTAGCGAAGCCGAGGACACCATGTGATGAATGCTGTACAAATTCTTCAAAAAGCACCGAATGCCAAATGTTTTATTGTGTTTTAATTAATCAGTAAATAAAGAGAAGTGATTGAGCCACATATTCTGTTGTCATTGTGATATATTTGGCCACATGGTGTCAGCATGTCTCAGGAAACTTTCATTTCAATCATTCACATACCCGACTTTCGTGAAAACATTAATATACATGTATAGTTTACATATTTATTTTCATGAATGAGAATTACTCAGACTATAGGATAGCTGATATGAAAAGTAAGTGATTAAACATATTTGGCCTGTTATTCACACATGTGCAAGTGACAAAGCTTTGCCATTTACAAATATATAACATGATTCATTTGTGCTTCTCATGTCAAACATGTCAGTTCATATCCCTTCAAATTAATTATAAAAAATGAATTCAGTAACTTCACCTGATGATTTTTAAAGACACATTATGTCAGAATTGTTCACTCAAGAATTGCGGTAAGAGGGTGGAATTTGACCACTTTTCTGTTATCAAGCCCGTTTGCCTGATAGCTCTGTTTCAGAGCTTTGATGTCAGCCTCTCGCAGATCTCAAAGTCCTTGACCGCGAGGGCAGCGTCTCGAGCTAAAGGGGCGGGGAGAACCAGGGAGCAGTCGCTGTCGCAATACTTCCCAGTTATCCCCTCCATTTCCTCTGATACTGCACAGAAGGTTGGGCTAAATGCACCCTCATCTGGAGACTGAGAGGAAGACAAGAATGGTGAGGAGGAAATGTGAGGGTACGGTCAATGGAAATGACACAGATAGCTCTGCAAGTGCAAATATACAACCGGGAAGTTTGTGCAATCTCTGCTTTGATGTGTGTTTAGTATAACCAGATGGTTAGCATAGTTTGCTGCCACTGATACACATCACATATGAACATCAGAAGGATAAGGGCTAGGTCAAGAGTGAACTCTGAGAATGGTTAAAAACAGACACAAACACTGGCAACAGATCCCAGATGTGAAAGCTGTGTGTATGTGGGCAGCCATGGTTACATGTGACAGACTGCATGATGCTATTATCAGTGCATGCCAGGGAACACAAGTAGGCCTATCTTTCAACCAGACACTTTTTCAAACAAACCCAGTTAACCAAACTCATTTGGAAGAGAAAGCAAAGTTGAACTGTTAAATTGTAACGCTAAAATGTTGTCTTATAAACAGTCATCACTGTTAACAGATCTTAGTTCAACTTTGACCTTACCGTGCTTACCGTAGTGTGCACACACAGTTTTCACAGTTCACATTTTTTCTGTGCAATGAGGGATTATAAGCAATATTTCTTCACTCTTTCAGTTTCACCTCTTAGTGAAAGCACTTAGCTAATATGGCTAAACTGTTGACTCATTTAAGCCTGCATGATCTCAGGTCTCAGTGAGTTTCTTTTGCGCAGTCTGACTTTGTAGTGATGTTAATTTGTTCCCAGATCTCAGCAACTACTGTACTTTGGTGAATGCATCTCGCAGTACGTTCCGACCTCCTACCCCAATCTGTGGCCCTCACACTCAAGCCACTGATTGGCTGCTAGTAAAAATGGCTCCCAAGTATATAGTTCAAGTCATTTCTAAACAGTGAGACACTGTAGCAAACATGCTAACGCGGTGTGCATGAGGTACAAAAGGTTTGGAGGGTCCTGTCTCTCTCTATCAACTTTACAAAATAAGTGCAAAAGTGTAAGGAATGGTTCAAACATGTTTGTCTGCTCTAACGTAGGCAGCTATTGTCAGCTTACCATGCCAATTAGCTACCTAGAGTAACTTAGTATCCAACGCCAAGAGTAAGCATATCATTAGCTAGCTACATTATTATGTGGGGTTACAAGTTATCAACAATCTTTCAGGATTGATGCATCCATAGCATGGGAGCTAGTGTAACATCAACCCTGGATGCTACTAATCGTTATCAGAGTTTAGGGTAACGTAAGCGACGTCCTGCTATTTAGCGGATTTGGGGAAGTTTACCAGAGATAACTTTGCCAAACTCATAAACTCAACAACAAAATAGAATATTTGCTTCATCCTTTAGCTTGTCAAAATATGTGTCTCCTTAAAGTGATTCAAATTAAAATATGAATTAAAAAGGTAGGCCTATGGAGTTCCTACACTGTTCATCGTATGCGGATAAAAACACACTGAATTACAGCTGAAAGCCAGCACTTCATGGTGATTGTTTAATTCTAAATTCAATGTGCTGGAGTACAGAGTCAAAACCAATAAAACAAGCATTCCTAGTACTGACAGTGTTTGCTACAGTTGGTTAACTGGAAGTCTGGGACAAAGCCTGTTCTGAAGAAGAATCCTTAGATTAATGATTGCTTGCACTGTTCTTAATTTAGTTTGTATTATCAGAGGTCTTCTATTAATAGGCTGTGACAAATGACTGGTCATACCTTTCCTGGAATTAGTCACCTGGTTTGAGCATTGTGTGTTCTGGCTGCCAAGGCTAATTATTAAAACATTACTGCAGGAATCTAGACATGATGTTTCAGCTGCAGTTGCTCATTAGCATTTTTTTCCATGTACCCTATATCTGTGACTGTGTATAATTTCAAGCTAAGGAATCCCAAATTCATTACTTGCAAGTAGGTCTGTTTTAACTGGAACACAACAGGAAGGTAAACAGGAAGGTCACATGCCTTTAATGAAGTGTATTTATTTAATACTAAATTGCGTCCCAAGTTAAGGGAATAGCAGACTTGAGTCTTGTTGTAGGCCTACCTGAACCATATGCCTTTTTCACTGAGCAAGCTCAGCACACAGACTATCCGTGTGACGGGTGAAAAATTCACAATATTGCTTCTGCCAAACCAGCCTCTAACTTTACTCTGTAAACTAACACTGGGTGAGAGAGCATTTGTATAACAGGAGGAGGTTCATGAACAATAACCAATCAAATTCAACCTGGACGGGAGCAAGACATGACAGTGGAAAAATTATGTGGACAGTGACTCTGCGATAAAATGCAACAATGTACTCACCTTGAAAAAGAATATTCCAATACAGTTGAAAAGAAAACGAAACATGAATGGGTAGTGTCTCATTACTTCTGTCATAACAACACCAGGGTGGACAGAGTTTGCAGTGACACCTACAGGAACATAAACACAGAGGCACACAAAGATACATTCACAGTACAGATATGGCGTTTTTCCATTACATGGTACCTGCTCGACTCGCCTCGACTCTACTCGACTCTACTCGCCTCGACTCGCTGTGCGTCCGCAGAGAATGTCTAATAAGGGGAGAACTTCCACTCTCGGGAAAATTCCGGGTTGGTACAATGGGGCTAATAGGGAGTGAGATAGGGAGTGAACAGGCTCTCCATAGACAGGCTCTGGCGTCCGTTTTTCATTGCAGATTTTAGTATCGCCTCAGCGTGGCTGGTCGTCATAGCGACTGCCGTGGGCGTGGCTTAGTAGCTTGCTTTTCTCATTGACATATCCCCGACGCATTTCCTGGTTCTCCGTCTCCGTAAACAACATGATATCAAAGAGATAGTTAACGTTTACTGCTCCAGATTTCCCACCGTGGTCACATATATATGACTCTAGAGTCGCTACTCGCTTTGTTTCTCTCACATATATATAACTCTAGAGTCGCTATTCGCTGCGGAGATAATCGCCGTCACTCTCTCACTTCTCCCTCGCTCACTAGCTCCCCACACACACACATACGGCGACTCGACACACACACATCACACATGCACACACCAGTATAACCATCAGGCCACTTGTATGCTACGGAGAAAGCTCTGCGTTGAGCCTCCGGCAGCAAAAAAACACCGCTGGCTAAACTATTTAAAAATGCCGTCTCTCGCTAGCAATGCAGTGATCAGCGACGCTTCTTTCTGACCAATCAGCAGTCTGCAGGGTTTCACGTCACCTTCTCGGCTCGCCTCTGCTCGCTTGGAACCTCGACTGAGCAGGTACTAAAAAAAGTACCTGTTAGCAGGTACCAGGTACTTTTTTTCGTAAGTTTTTAGCTAACAGTTCATTTGGCTAACTGCTAGCTGATTGTAGCGGTCTGCCGTCCGTCAGCCTCCACAGTTAAGCTAACGTTAGTTTAGCTAACAGCTAATTCGGCTAACCGGTAGCTGAGACAGCATGCAAACTTTTAAAAGACCCTCAAAATAAAACTTCAAAACAAACGTTAACATATACAACAGCTGTTACGTCAGTTCTACTTTACTTGTGCTCATTTAAAATACAATCACTCAATACTTGTCTTTATTGTTACTGTAAAGTCTTAATTTTGCTGTAGCCTGCTTTTCCCATTATGTTTGACTTAACGTTATTTTAGACTGAATCTAACTGTCCGTTCTGCCTGCACGATCCGTTCTGCGCATGCGTTATTTGTCGGTTAGCGGTTAGCCGAATTAGCTGTTAGCTTGGGTGGAGGCTAGCGTGGAACAGATCGGGCAGCGATATTACGAATCCCACTATGGCCACGCCAAGACCCTCCCTTCAATAGCATTCACACACTACTATTGGCCAGGCGTCCATGCTTATCTGACCAATCCCCTCACCCTAACCTTAACCACTCAAGGTGAAATGCCTAACCCCAACCAATCAAGCTGCTTCGTAGGGCGGGTCTTGGCGTGGCCAAAGTGGGATTCGTAATTTTGCGATCGGGCAGGTCGTAAAACGGTATTATCATCTGCACATGCGTGAACATCTTGCGCATGCGCAGAACGGATTGTGCAGGTGGAACGGATCGGGTACTGACAGTGCTGAATTGCTGCGGAGCTCTCCGTCGTCTGTCAAAAATAGAAGCTCTGCGTATCTGCTGCGGAGGGCTGCGGACTGACGGAACTGGGACAGAGTAGGGACGCAGACGTTCCGCAGTCAGTAGAAATTGCCGGTCAGTTTCAGGCGCTTTTCTAAAAGCTACAATGTTTGACAGAAACAAATTGCCATTGCCTTACATTTGCATTGTCATACACTTTCTGTGTAGGACCGTACAGCATGTGAACTAATTCACGCCTTTGTATGCTGGATTATTGTAACGTTTTGTTGTCAGTTAAATGCTAGTACTAAACAGTGGTGGAACAAGTATTCAGATCCTTTACTTAAGTAAAAGTTATAACACCACACTGTGGGTAGTAAGTATGAGTCCTGCATTAAAAAAATTACTTAAGTAAAATTATGTAAGTATGATCAGGAAAATTTACTTAAAGTATTAAAAGTACTCAATGCATAAAAATTCTTTCATTTTAGAAACTGGAAACAATTTCAGCATCAACTTACAAGCTCTGAAGAGCCAGGAGAGGACCTCACCCTGATTCTCTGAATGGTCCTCTGAGGTTCTGCTGTTAACACATCATATATCAACTTCATAATTTAGGGTAGGATCAATAATTGACCAATGGCTACAAGCCAACTGGCCTTCTATTCAACAAAAACATCTCTATCTTGGGGCCCCATTGATAACCCATGTTAGCTGTTTTCAGAGAAGTGTCCTCTGAAAGTAGAGTAAAGTTCATCTAAGTTCTCCTGTCGAATCTTAGATACCAGTCATAAATGTTCAGATAAAGCTTAAATACAAGTTATATAGAATGGTCAGATACAATAGGATGATAATATACTTCATGGGTAAATAGGACATACATAGAATCTCAAAATCCCATTGACACTGTTGAAGTTAAAAAGTTAAAACCCGGCTTATGTTTTGAAAACAATGTACTTGCTAGATCTAATCAAATAACTACACTGATTAGCATTGGTCTGGCTCACACCGTCTGTCTAAAGAATTGATTAGGTCATGGCTGTTATTTAGCATACTGTAGGAGACTCATTGTCCCCACAGGAAAGGTAACTGTTGAGCTAGACGTGATTAGAACAAAGGAAATGCATATTACTGTGGAATCAACACACCTAAATTCAGAGGTGTGTCCTTATCCTGAGGGAAGGGAATAAATGTGTAATCCGGAGAATGATTCAGGACTGTTTTTATGTGACTCCAAAAGGAGAAGCATGGATTCAGTCCGCTGTCAGCTGCAGTGTTTTCCTGTTTTATGTTTAATAGTGTTTTGACTGTCGTTTTCATGTTGTTTTATTAAACCTTTTAGTTAACTTTCAATTCGACCTCTCCTTCTCCTCCTTCCTCCAGAAATCAGAACGAACACGTATTTTAGATATTCTTAACAACCCCTCTTTCCTCTGCAAATCTCACAATTTTAAACTGTTGCTGAAAATGGGCGAATCTCAACAAAGCTGAAAGTTGACGTCAACATCCCAATTCCTCCTCATTTGGCTCTACCTTCTATCTTTGTAACGCCCCAAAATTTACATAGGCCACTAACTGATCTGAGGTCAGTTAGTCTTCTAAATGTAGGTCGTGCAGATCTCTGCTATTCCATTACAAAATTCACTTCTGAGACTTTTTTATGCGAGAAATCAACTATGTAAAGCTCAAATATGGGCCGTTTTATGAAAATTGATGGCTAATTGCAAACTTGGTAAGACGGTGTCGGACTTTACGAGCTCCACAATCTGCCAATCTGCCGGGACAGGTGGCGGCTGCTGGCCGGGTTTGCTGCCTTTCCTGTCGGCCTCTCCCCCCTCACAGACCCACTGAGCTGGAGCTCTGTCAGGATCTCACACACAAGCTGTGCAGTGTACTTTAGAAAAGAAGAAAGTTTGGAGGTTTTGCAAGGATATTGAAAAAGAACTACGGTCGTAAATGCAGTGTAGCCTACTGGCCCAGAGAAAAGGGTTTAGAACGAGTATATCGGACGAGAGGGAGTTGTGGATCTGACGCAGCACTGCAGAGGCACTTGCAGAGGACAGGCTTGCAGGGGTTCACGCTCCTCTCCCCGCACTTACTAGCTACGAGTTGAGTTGGTGAGTTGTGATTCTTTGGTGGAGTTTTTTTTATGTCACAAGAGTAACGTTAGAACAACACCAGTTATAATGAAAGTGTCGAAACTTTTATTTTGTCTCAGCTGTTTTAGCGCGGCTCGCGCCTGGGCATGTAACAGACAGTGTGTCTGTGTGTGTGTGTGTGTGTGTGTGTGTGTGTGTGCGCTGTGCAGCGGTGGGTGTGTGTGTTAGTGTGTGTGTATGTCTGTGTTTGTGAGCTGTGCGCAGGGCAGCAGTGTGTGTGTGTGTGTGTGTGTGTGTCTGAAATATGAGACCTGCTGTATCGTCTCCAATGTATTGTGTATGTGGTTCCTCAACCAGTCAGCGTGCAGCTCATCTAAATATTCATGAGCATACCATATTTGGAAGAAAATCTGTCGTTCCAAATAGAGCCATTACACAAGGATGCATAAGGGCCAAAAAGAATAGCACCAGGGCCATTTTCAGCCCAACCAATGTTAAATACCCTATTAGGAGACCTTAAGGAACAGTGTGAAATACACTATATAATCATTCTATCACCCCTTTAAGCTAAATGTGTTTTGTGTGCAAAAAATATTCATTTGTAAGTAACTAAAGCTGTCCGATTAATGTAGTGGAGTAAAAAGTAAAATATTTCTGTCTGAAATGTAGTGGAGTAGAAGAAGAAAGTGGTATGAAAAGAAAAGATGCAAGTACCTCAAATTTGTACTTAAGTACAGTACTTGAGTAAATGTACTTAGTTACATTCCACCACTGGTACTAAAAGTCTTCAAATGGTTAAGAACACTACAGCAAGAATCCTAACTGAAACTAGAAAACTTGACATCATTTTTAGCTTCCCTTTATTGGCTACCTATCCATGCCTGTCCACTTTCCAGGTTTCCATGGTGGTGAGGAGGTTGTGAGGCCCAGGTCCTACAGTGCATACGAAAAGTACACATTTCATTATGTTACAGCCTTATTCCAAAATGGATTAAATTACTTTTTTCGTCAAAATTCTACACACAATACCCCATCATGACAACATCAGGTTGGATGGGGAGCGTCAGTGCACAGCCATTTTCAGATCCCTCCAGAGATGTTCAATGGGATTCAAGTCTGGGCTCTGACTGGGCCACTCTAGGACATTTACAGAGTTGTCCTGAAGCCTAGCCTAGAACTCCTTCAATATCTTGGCTGTGTGCTTAGGGTCGTTGTCCTGTTGAAAGATGAAACGCTGCCCCAGTCTGAGGTCAAGAGCGCTCTGGAGCAGGTTTTCTTCCAGGATGTCTGTACATTGCTGCATTCATCTTTTCCTCAATCCTGACTAGTCTCCCAGTTCCTGCTGCTGAAAAACATCCCCACAGCATGATGCTGCCACCACCATGCTTCACTGTAGGGATGGTATTGGCCAGGTGATAAGCGGTACCTGGTGTCCTCCAAACATAACGCTTGGCATTTACACCAAAAAAAGTTCAATCTTTCTCTCATCAGACCAGAGAATTTTGTTTTTCATGGTCTGAGAGTCAGGTGCCTTTTGGCAAACTCCAGGCGGGCAGCCATGTGCCTTTTACTAAGGAGTGGCTTCTGTCTAGCCACTCTACCATACAGGCCTGATTGGTGGAGTGCTGCAGCAATGGTCGTCCTTCTGGAAGGTTCTCCTCTCTCCACAGAGGAACCCTGGAGGAACCCTGGAGCTCTGTCAGAGTGACCATCGGGTTATTGGTCACCTCCCTAACTAAAGCCCTTCTCCTCCGATTACTCAGTTTAGAGGGACGGCCAGCTCTAGGAGTCCTGGTGGTTCCAAACTTCTTCCATTTACGGATGACGGAGGCCACTGTGCTCATTGGGACCTTTAAAGCAGCAGAATTGTTTCTGTAGCCTTCCCCAGATCTGTGCATCGAGACAATCCTGTCTCGGAGGTCTACAGACAATTCCTTCGACTTCATGCTTGTTTTGTGGTCTGACATGCACTGTTAACTGTGGGCCCTTATATAGACAGGTGTGGGCCTTTCCAAATCATGTCCAATCAACTGAATTGGCTGTGAATACTTATGTACAAGTGATTTCTTCGTTTTTTTTTTTTTTTTTTTTTTAATAAATTTGCAAAAATCTCAAACAAACTTTTTTTAAGTTGTCATTATGGGGTACTATGTGTAGAATTTTGAGGAAAAAAATTAATTTAATCCACTTTGGAATAAGGCTATAACATAACAAAATGTTGAAAAATTGAAGCACTGTGAATACTTCTGTTATACTAATACTAATCTGTTTGGCGACACATGGAAGCTGCTTGACATTATCCTGGATCCATTTTCTTCATATGTTTACATTCTATGTATAGTTTTATCTTTTGGATCTTCTGTCGTGTGATATTCTATTGCTCTGTATAAATAGTGCTGTATAAATAAACTTTGACTTGACTTGACTTGACTTGGATTGTTTATACTGTGATTTGATTATGTTGGTTGTTGTGTACACACATCTGTTGCACATCTATACGTCCTGGAAGAGGGATCCCTCCTCAGTTTCTCTTTCTGAGATTCCTTCCATTTTTTTTACCCATTAATTAAAAGCTGTTTTTGGGGAGCTTTTTCTCAGCCGAAAGCGAGGGTCGTAAAGGACAGAGTGTAGTACAGATTGAAAAGCCTCTTGAGGCAAATTTGCGATTTGTTATATTGGGCTATATAAATAAAATTGACTTGACGTTACTTTCTGCAGTTTTCTGAATCGTGCAACCCTAATGCATTTACTATACTAATGGATGATAATCATAAAAATCTTGATTTTAGCCTACCTGTCCCTTCTAGCCTGCGTGCTAGCTCGTTGGTACAGATGATATTGTGCAGCTTTGTGTGGTTGTAGACATTATCCCTGTGGTAAGTCAGGTTCTCGCCATGAAAATGAGAGAAGTCCACTTCACCCTTCACATGGTTGACAGAGGAGAGGTTGACAATACGCGCCGGAGCTGAACGTTTCATCAGGTCTGGAGTGAATCCGAGACAAGCAGAGCGAGGAGCAGAGAAAGAAAATGAAAGACAAATAAGTATATTACAGGTAATCGGGATTTCATATCCACAATATACCTGCTGTATTAAAGAGAGACTTCAGAGTCTTACCGAGCAACAGGTTGGTGAGAAGAAATGGTCCCAGGTGGTTGGTAGCAAAAGAAACGTCAAAGCCATCTTTGGTTATCTGCCTGGGTAAACCTGATGGTAAAATTAAATAAAGTGCAATTGGATTTTACAAATTATATTAGATACAAATGTCCACATAAATATGCACAAACAAACACATTTGTACTTCTATACTTTGAAGTACTTCACAATGGCATAATGCATTATAAACATTACAACTATACGTCTCATATACAGTATACTGTTATATTGTTGTGCTATGTAGGATTATTTTGTTAAGAGTATAGTGTAAGGCCTCAGATTTCATGACCTGACATTCTCTCTCCCTGTTCTTCTGGGCCATGAAGAAGCCATCTGATCTTGGGAAAGGATAAGACATTATTAAAATTGAAGATGCAGCAGTTGCTCGAAAAATATAATTAAAACTTGAACCAAAAGGAAGATTCCTTTCCCAGATGAACTGGGTGAAACAACAATTGTCAGTGTTTTGCAAGTGCGTGATTTATGAAAAGTATGAAAATGACCTGGCTCTCGGGAAACTCCTTAAATTTGCAGATTAAAAACACACAAATGTTCAAATCCATCAATAGCCATTTGTCTCTTTTGAGCTGAGATTGGGAGAAGTCAAGGTCATGTTTTCATGCAGTGTGTTACATATCGTTAAGGAGCCAGCCGGAGCCAGAAGATCTGGACTATATACAACTGATAACAGCACCACGAATGAGGCAGAGAAAATGGATAAAAAGTGGCATCAGATGCTGGGGGAATCTGTCTGTTTGCTATGTTTTACAGATAGGCTGTTTTGTCTTGAAGTAATCTGATCCGTATGCATACACTTTTGTATTTTGCAATATCATTCACTAAAGCTTGTTATTAACTTTAACTGGACAAATTTTGAGTCTTATTTTGAATCCTGAGTCTATTTCTCTGATCTACCAGTAAACGAACACTATTCAGAGTGTAGTGACCATAGAATTGGAGTCAGATTAAGTCTTTTTAGGACCAGACCGGTCATCGGTCACATTTTAGAATAAAATCCTACAGCTACTATATATGATGTTATTCTATACCGATAGTTATGCATTGTATTGTATAGGCATAGCCCTCTAAGAGCTGTTGCTATTGGGTGTATCCCTCGCGCATGCGCAGTCGTGAAGATTTCATTCGCGCCCTTGTGCCCTGCATGGGCCTCTCTTACAGCCGCAGTTACTGTATTACAGCTGCGAGACCAGAGATCTTCTCCCAATATCAGCTGTAGAAAAGGCCCCAAAAGTTATGTTAGTGTTGCAGTTATTTAGTACAGTTGACCATATGGTGTTTCTATTTTTCACGTTTACTCCCGTTTATTCAGTGCTTGTAACAGGGTAGCCAAAGCGCGTGCTGGTTTGTATATTATAGCTGATGTCACACAGTTAATAAGCAGTATGATAGAGTTAGTCGGTCAGTTGGATTGTGGTTGTGAGCAGCACCTTTCTTCAGAGTGTGCATAATATTGTATTTCTTTGTTAAACCAGCTGTTATTTCTGCTATTTAATGTGGATCAGAGTTAGGAGTTTAAGGGGTTGCTACGTGACCATTGTGCTAATTATATCCACGTTCATACACGCTAGTTTATCGCCTTCAGCTCACCCAACTCAGTACGTCAGGTCAAAATATGTAACATCGTGTTCAAACATGTTTATACTTTTACTACTTGTTGTTAGGATTGTTAAGTACTTTGTGGTTAAGTAAAATAAGAAGTAAGTGGTGTTAAATATTGTTATCTGTACTGCTATCGAGGCTTCTCTATCGAGGCTTTGCTAGCTCGAACGGAACATAGCATCCGTTCCAGGGTTTTCACAATAAAAGCATCCAGCCGTTTAGTTAGTTAGTTGGAGGCTATCTCCATGACTGGCCTCCTTAACGTTGTGAGGCCCTGCCGCATGGATTCTGAATGTGCTCCATAAGATTAAAATCATCATTAATTAATGCAAAGCACATTCCTCACGGGCATTCTGGTGCAGGAGGATGGAGACATGGCATACCAGATCTAATAGCGCATCACATGCCGTTAAGTGCGGATAGGACAGAGTGAATCATGGGGACACATTGCGCAATGAAAGCGGATAAAAAAAGGCACGGAGATGCCCAAAAGCTGTTGCGCAGATGTCAGCCACTGTCATACCTCGGAGGAGGGCTGTGGGTGCTGATAACGCTCTCATGGAGTGTACCCGGATGCCATTCCCTTTACATTAAAAGCGTGAGTGGTAACCTCACACAGCCCCTGAGACAGCCTCTGTTTTGAAAGAGCCGCGTGACGTGAGTATTATATAGTGAACCAACAGCGGCTCCGCCTGATGTCTGCCATGCGTAAAACATACTGAGATAACGCGCGCACTGGGCTGACTTGGTGAGACGCTTTTTTAGGGCCTTATGGCCGCGTCGGTTTGATGTTTGGCGGGGATACCGCCGCGGGGGAGGAGGGCGGTACAGTGGAGCTGGAGCCGGGCTTTGGGGAGGCACAGCCGCAGCCTGCGGAGCACTGTCTCCTCAAGCTGACATCTTGGTGCCGCTATTGTGGTCCGAGGCGCTGCTCTCCAGGAGGTGTGTTTCCGCATCCCCTCCACTACCCTTAGTTCGTGGCTGTCCAGACAACCCACCAGGGGCAATGGGACCATCCAAGAGCACATGTCTGCTATTGGCTGGGAGTTGTGACCTGTGCAGGCAGATGTTCCGCTGTGAAATGTGCAGCCAGATATCGATATAACTCCGGGGGACAGCCCAAGGCTTAGCGGTCATGGCGGAGACAGCAGATCGATGTTGTTCTGCGCCGCGATCACCTAGGTGCATGCGGACAGTGAAGGAAGCACGAACAGCATGGTGGCCCAATGGTTAGCACTGTGGCCTCACAGCAAGAAGGTTCTGGGTTTGAATCCAGGTCGTTACGGGGCCTTTCTGTGTGGAGTTTGCATGTTCTCCCCATGTTTGCGTGTGTCTCCTCCAGGTACTCTGGTTTCCCCCACCATCAAAAACATGTACTAGGTTCTCCAGTCATTGGCTCAATGTGTTGAGTTGGGCCACTGTTTGTTGAAATAGGGTTATTTACCATCTCCTCTATATTTATATAGGTGGGCAAACGCATTTTTGTCTCAATGCATGCATTGTCTTAGTCCGGCGGCCCCGCTGCTAGCTTAGCTTAGCGTAATGAATGGAATCCTTTGTTGCCGTTAGCATGTCGTGAGTAAAAGTGACCCAACAACAACAAAAACAAAATCTAATTACTTCTTGTGGCCTTACTTCTTGTGGCCTGCTTATTCACAACGAGTACAAATAGATTAAGATTAAGACTAGACAATTTCCTAGGCAGATATTGACTTGGGATTATATTGGGTGGAAGTAGGCTACAGCCGAAGCACTGCTACTCAGGCACAGAGATGTCAGCAGCCCGCGGCACCCTTCTGGGCTACTGGACCACCAAATGCCGCTGTCCTGACTGAGCTCCTCGGGGCTTGGCGGGACAAAAATGCGTTTGCCCACCTATATAAATATAGAGGAGACGGTGAATAACCCTATTTCAACAAACGGTGGCGTATTCCTTTAAGGTAAACCTTTAAGATATTGCATGCGCCTAAAGCCTAGTTCAGCCTGTCTCTCTTAATGTGTCATGTTATATGTTGATATATAACACTGAGTCTTGCGCTATATTCTATTCTATTACTACAGACAAACACTGAGTACAATTACCATAACTTAAACATATTATATATTAGTCTGGTGTGCACTGTTTACATCCGTCGACTTAGCTGCTGTTAATCATACTAATGTAACTTTATCAGCAGCATTCACTTTCACATATAATTTGTCTCCAAATACTCTTGTATAGTTTCTATTTTTCAAACTAATGTATTTTTTAATTCTCTATTCTTATTTATTTGTGTTACTTTTTATACTTGTGTATTTATTTCTGTTATTTTTTGTTGTACTGCTGCAACAACCAAAGATAGAATACTCTCCATGCTGAACAGTTGTATAATGTCTTCTGCTGTCAAGCCTGAGAAACTAACTTTGCTGGGCTTAAGTTTGATGATGCATAACAGGCTAGCCATTTTGAGCTGTATGGGTTGAATTACTGGTCCAAAAAAACAGCAACGGGTGTTAGTATGCCTAACTCTTTTGGTCACAGACTGTTCTTTTCTTCCAGATGTGTGCCACATGGGGACTGGTTGTTCTTTTTGTTGGAATGTTTTTCATTCTATCATTATACTTGCATGTAAGGATTCAGCTCATGTGAAGCCAAACTAGCATGAATGAACATGTGTTTGTGCCTTGTGGTATTGACTTGTTATACTGTTTATACAGTTTATTACAATACAGTAAATTACAATTTACACTCTGTTTGTTAGAAATCACTACACACAGGCCTGAAATACACACAGACATGCTCAGGACCTATTCATGCACAAATGGAGAGATGTCAGAGTGAGTGGGCTGCCAGTGCTGGACCAGCGCCCTGAGCGGTTGGGGGGGTATGTGCCTTGCTCAAGAGCACCTGGCAGTGCCCAGGAGGTGAACTGGCATCTCTCCAGCTACCAATCCACACTCTGTACTTTGGTCCGTACTGGGACTTGAACCAGCGACCCTCCGGTTCCCAACCCAAGTCCCTACAGACTGTGTAGTTTCTGGGTTTTGACAATTCAGTTAACTCTCTTTGATAATTGTGGTCCACGAAATACAAAACTGCCCATTGAAGCTCCAAAACTAATAATTCCATGTATGCTGTGTATGCATGTATCACCTGATATTCCAGCATTGTTGACAAGGATGTGGAGAGCTTTCTCCTCTTCAAGAATCCTCTTAGTAAATTCCCTGACAGAGTCCAGAGAAGACAGATCCACCAGACGCAAGTGGATGTCACGGTTTCCTGTTTTCTCCCTGATTTCTTTAAGTGTTGCTGTCCCCCGGGCCTCACTTCGACAGGCCAGGATAACACGGGCCCCACGGCGTGCAAAGTCCAAGGCAATGGACTTCCCAATTCCTAGAAGAGAGGAAGAGAGCAACTATTTCTTTGCAATAATTGATTACAAAAACATGTCCATATAGCAGATAGCAATCAACAGGTGACCTAGGCTCCATTAACAACTACCAATGTTTAGACATGTCGTAATTGTGGTGCAAAAGTCTGTGGTTCTTGGAGAACATAAGTCCAGATGTTAAAGGAGATAGAGTTGGTTACTACTACAATTATGAAGAAAAAAAAAGGAAACTCAGACTTTGTGTTATCCTGCTGATAAAGCACTTATAAACTACAGTTCAAGATGGCTTTTGTTGTATGATCTTGAATATTATGTAACATCTTTTCTTGATTTTTGTCTGGGTGGGTGGGTGGTGATGATGAAGGGGGGGGGAGGGTGTTCATGTTGCGAATTGTATGTTTTGTATGTTGTTAAAACAATAAAAATTGTTAATCACAAAAAAAAGAAAAGCAGTCCTAAATGATTTGTCCCAAACATATCTTTACCTTGTCATGTGATCTACTACTTCAGTACAAACAAATACTACTGGGACAACATGAACACTTAATATCTACAGTATCTCACAAAAGTGAGTACACCCCTCACATTTTAGTAAATATTTCATTATATATTTTAATGGGACAACACTGAAGAAATTACACTTTGCTACAATGTAAAGTATTAAGTGTACAGCTTGTATAACAGTGTAAATGTGCTGTCCCCTCAAAATAACTCAACACAGCCATTAATGTCTAAACCACTGGCAACAAAAGTTAGTACACCACGATGTTAAATTCCCATAGAGGCAGGCAGATTTTTATTTTTAAAGGCCAGTTATTTCATGGATCCAGGATACTATGCATCCTGATAAAGTTCCCTTGGCCTTTGGAATTAAAATAGCCCCACATCATCACACACCCTTTACCATTTCAGTTAACCTAATAGCTGGTTTGATATGCATTGAAAGATGATTTTATGGAAAGTACCCCATGCCAATCTCTAGGTATGGTGAAGGGTATGTGATGATGTGGGGGGGCTATTTTAATTTAACATAGGGGTGTACTCACTTTTGTTGTGTGTTGAGTTATTTTGAGGGGACAGCACATTTACACTGTTATACAAGCTGTACACTTAATACTTTACATTGTAGCAAAGTGTAATTTCTTCAGTGTTGTCCCATTAAAAGATATAATGAAATATTTACTAGAATGTGAGGGGTGCACTCACTTTTGTGAGATACTGTATATTCACAACCCCCACTGACTATCCCTGTGACAATTTGGCCACAATTAAGCAGATTGATAATACACGGTCCATATCCTAGATTTTGATCTCCCCTCCACTACATTTCAGAGGGAAATATAATGCTTTTTACTCCACTACATTAATCTGACAGCTTTAGTTACTAGTTACTTTATAAATTAAGATATTTGCACACAAAACAAATGATTAAAAAAAAAATACGTTTTATTAGAAATGAAATTACCCAACAACACATAGGCCTACACGTACAGCTTAAATGATTAGCCGAATAAACAGTTGATTGACAGAACTATTGTGATAGTTTCTAAAATGTGAGGATTTTTCTGCATTGAGTAGCCTACTTTACTTTTAATACTTTAAGAAACTACATTTTACTGATGATATTTACATACTTTTACTTAAGCATTTCAATGCAGGAGTTTTACTTGTAAGAGTATTTTTACAGTGTGGTTTTAGTAGTTTACGTAAAGGATCTGAATACTTCTTCCACCACTGCCTGCAATCTAATGGTACAATCCACACAGTATAAAACCTCATATATATATCATATAATCATATAATTTAGTACAAATATGTACACAAATATGCTGTATACTTATAATAAAAAGGATTTAGTTTAAATAAAAATGAATAGCACAGATTTAGTGAAAGCACAAGCTTGGGAGAGAGAACACCTCTAACTTGTTATTTGAGGGGGCACAAAATGCTGAGTATTGGTAAGGTAATAATAAAGTATGAGGTATTAGTAAAAGTGACAAGGCAAGCAATTATAAATTAATTTTGTGCCATTCTGCAGGTGAGTCAGAGTTACTACTAAAGTAGTTATTCAGACACGTGATAGCCTACTGTAGCCTATACGTATAGCAGCAAGAAGATGTCACTCACAACAATTACATTTTTAAGCCTGGTGCATTCCTCCACTGGCAAAACTGGTTTTTCCATTCTCTTCTGTCACGCTGAATAACAGGTTTAATCAAAAAACAGACCAGGATATCTTGCTCTGAGGCAGCTTAACCCTTGTGTGAAAATTTAACCGATGCACCGATGTTTTTGACACTTTTTCCCAACGTCTTTTTCTGCACATTTTCACGTTTTTGTGTGTGAACAAAAATTCAAATGCTATGAAATTGAATAAAACTTGTGAAGGGCGTTGTATGGAACCATCCACGTTGAAAGAAAACCCAAATTTCTGATATAGAAACTTTTTCAAAATGGGTCAAATTTGACCCGAGGACAACAGGAGGGTTAATTCTTGAATACCATGTTTAATCTAGCTCGACAGCCACTTTGAGAAATAACAGTAAAATCTACACACAAATCGAGTTATTTAGGGCTACTGTAAGTTCTGTTTAAAAGCACTAGCCTACAGAGTGTGTTAATAGGCTAGTTAATATGTTACATTCATGGTCTCAGAAAAGTAATCTTATCTTTCCTGCCATTTCCTGTAAATTCCAAAGTATCAGTTCTTTAAGGACACACTTGTATCAGGACTTTAGAAGTGGAAAAACAGCTTTTAGCCTACAGACCAGGCCCAGGGTCATACACTTGCTCGTATTAACGGCCATATCAAATCGCCACACGCAAGCAAGAACAATTAGCCATCCTTACGTCACTTACCATATTGTTTTAACATTCAAATTGTGCCTATGTGATAATTCTGTATGTTAGAATGAACCAACCTGTATTGGCTCCTGTCACTATAGCGGTCTTCCCTTTCAGCCGAACGGTGCAGGCATGTGGATCCCAGCGTCCTCGGCGCTGCATGCGCACAACGAGCGCCAGCAGCGCCGTTGAAATGGCCCAGACCGGGTTCCAAAGTACATCCAGCCAACCCATTGCACAGCCTGAGTTGAGCGTCTGTCAGCAAGAAATAAAAAAGAAACTCAGGAGGAGCTGGCCAGTATATGCCTGCGTCTAAATTCTACGTAAAGTAGGTGTGGCAAAAATAAAAACCATAACAGTAAACCAACGGGGGATTTATCAAAGAGAGGCACAATCCCTATTGGGTCTGTCCTTTTGTTGATCTAGATACCCCGTCATGAAAAACATCCGGTTTTAATGATTGTTCACAATGGCTTACTAGGCTATGTGAGCAGAAAAACACAGCTCACAGGTCAGATCTTCTTTGTCAGCAGATATCGTCACATATAGTGTAACAAGATTGCCTACATGAGATAGTAGTGGTATCTCGAGGGATTTATTTGGCTATAAGTCATTTTTCCTAGGTATGTTTCGGTCAGCAAGATCTTCCTCATGCAGATCGAAATTTGAAAAGAAATAAACTATTTAATTGGTGCCTAAGGGACTGCTCATTATTTATTTTATTGGCCACCGGAGGAGTTTGGGGATCTTTAGTCTAAGACTTGACCCTCACCTCGCCTAGTAGCCTACTAATTTTTCTATGACACTCCAAAATGACTTGGAAAAAAAAAGGTACGACCCCCCGCAGCAATCTATTTACAGGCCTAGCCTATGTGCTAGTTAGCGGTAGGCAGAAATGTATAAACACCCTTTAATTTTTTTCAGCTGTGAAATGCAGGCATTAACCTCTGCTTTCTCATCTTACACATCACACTCCTCTGTTATGGTGTGGTGGCCATTTCAGTAGATTTACTCAACATTGTTGTGGAAACACAATAAGCGTGGAAACTAAATGCACACTTCCTGCATTACTGCATTACTTCAAATACAGTTACGCCTCTAGTAAACTAGTATTCACATGAAATGAAACAATAAAACATTGAGACCATTCAGCAAAGGACACTGGGAAATAAATTCAACACTGGTTGATATGGACTCGTCACTAGGCTTCCTCAGTCATGTATGTTTTAGCACATAGGTAGGCTAAAGCTGCCGAAGTTGAACAATATATTCAAAACATAGGCTATAGCCTATGTTTATTTTTAGATTTTAAATTACAGTGTAATAATTTAACAATTTGCCCTTATGAAATCCACTCGCAGCACGGCTGTCTTGGAACACAGACTGGGGAGGAATGCCTCGACACTTAAATTCAACTAAAATGTAACAGTGATCAGTGGTCGACCTAGTCTGAGATACCTCTCCGAACGCAGAAACCAAGCGCAATCACAACATAAAATGTTAAGAAATAAGATCCGAATTTTGCAGTAATACAATGACACGAAAAAAAGTAATCCACAGCAATCAGTAGGTCCACAAGGAGTCCCGGTGTAGGCTATCCAGCAAGACCTATACTACGCACGTCACATTCACCAGCCAGCTCCAAACAGGTGAACAAGGCCTCTCCACTTCGCCGTTTAAACGTGGAATAAATGTATAAAAGTCAAAATCAATTAGTAAGATGACATCAAATACGTATAGCCTATACATGGCATTTAAGAAACCTTTATTGCAACGTTGGCATGGCAAGGTGTCCATGATATAGTAACCATATAACAATTCAACTCAATTAAAATCACCAAAATTATAAAAGTCCGTTTATTTCCATAAGTGATTTAGTACAACAATCAGGTGACCAGTTATGTGTGAAGTAGTTTTAGAGACTACCCTCTACTAACATTTAAACTATTGAATATTTCCCCCAATAAATATGACCTAAAATGATGTGTGGTGAGTGCAATACTTAAATATAAATACTGGGGGGAGGGGGGGGGACTAAAGATAACTAAGGGGAGGAACTAACTTAGGGACCGACAATGCCACCTGGGGACTTGCACCCCAGGATATGAAAACTAAACTAATAAGGGCACAGGGTTGAAACTGATGAGGCAGAGACAGTAGGTAAAACAGAGAAGATGTTTTTAATAACAAAAATGATCTAAAAGAAGACAACTATAACAATACTAAAAACTAATGAAATACATATAACTCAAATCAGTGGGCTGGGGCTTCAGTGGGGGCAGACTAGGGCTAGGCTACTGGAAAGGATACCATGTCTCCCTAGTCTGGGGGGCAACATTACAAACACTACAACAACAAAACATGCACTAAAAGAGTCCCAGTGCCTACTTGCATGCAAGGGGAGCGAGGTTCCAACATGGTGCCTAGCCACCCACCTGAGGACACCCAGGCCACACCAAAAAAAAGAAAGGGAACAAAAGAAAGACACTCCTGAGACAAAGAATCAAAAATAAACAAAAACCAACAACCCCGTTGGTAACTAAACAATCTCAGAAGAACATACACTCAAGCAAAATAACAGAAATATATTCAAAGTAAACAAACATAATAAAGAAAAGAAAATGCAAACCTAACAAAAACAAAGTAAAGCAGAACAGCAGCAGGTGAACCTAAAACACAAAAAGGCACATGTTAGTTGGGGGGACAACTTTAAGTCACCAGGAAAGAAAAAAAATGGGGACCCTACTCACCACCTTCAGCAGGTAACCACCACCAGGGACTAGGGCTGGGCGTATCGATCTAAATATCGATAGTATCAATACCAAGATGAGTATTGGTATCGGATTGATACTGTCGTGATGAGATCGATACCTCTCTCTCTTCCTCTCTCTCTCTCTCTCTCTGCCCCCTCCCCCTCCTTGCTCTGCCGGAGGCGGAGAGTGAGAACAGTGAGAGAAGCCCGTGATGATGGCAGAAAGAAAGAGAAGCGCTGTGTGGAGTTTATTCACTCCAGCTGATACGGACACTGCCACATGTGATGCGTGCAAAAAAGTAATTCGCCACCGTGGTAACACCACCAAGTTGCATAAACACATTAAAGCAGTTCACCTGAGAGAGAACTCCGAGCTGCAAAAAAAGTTGAGGAAGGAGGAGGAGGAGAGAGAACCCCAAAGAAGAAAGGATCTTTGTCCTGTGTTTTATCATAATCATAATCAACTAACTAAAGGCAAAATCACAAAATTATTCAATGATTGTGACGTTACAAGTAAAAAGTATCGGTATCGGTTTTGGCGATACTAGCCCTGTATTTACTTGGTATTGGATCGATACCAAAATTCCCAATATCGCCCACCCCTACCAGGGACCAGCTAAAGGCTAAACTGAGCCAGCTGAGGCCTTTTATACTACATCTGGGCAGGGGAGGAACTAAGGGAGGAGTTTTGCTGGACTACCAGAGTTGCGTTCACAACACCTCACTGTGGTTCACTACATATGAAAAAAGCTTTTTTTCCAAAATTGTTGTAGTATAACCAGTATTTGATGAGAATCAAACTGGAAAAGGCAGCTCTGTATTGGACAATAACTTTGTCGCTGATTGAATGCACTGCACAATGCGTCTGTCAGCCTTTCTCTATTGCTGTTGTGTTATCTTTTTTGCTTTTGTGTTGTCTGAAAAGTTATGTTTTGTGAATTGTTCTTTTGTTTTCTCTTTTGGTTGTTGTGATTTCTCCTTTTGTTTTTTGCCCTTCAGGGCCACCGTACAGAAGGACAAACAAGTGATGGGCGGGATGAGATGGGTGCTGAGATGCAGAATGCCTTCCGCAGGCAACAGGAGGAGCTATAGATGTCTTCCAGGGCTGACAGATGTGTGTTGGTGATGTTCGGGGCTGCGTTGATGTGTGGTTCCTTCCTGTCAGCCGCAGAACTGTTGCCATACCACATAGGATCCCATGTGTCAGGACACTCTCATTGTAACACTTTTAGATAGAAACAGGCAACTGTTGTTGCACGTTGATTGTTCTGAGTGTCCTGAGGCTCAACAAGAAGAAACAGCTGAATTGAATATTATGTATCTTACCTATTTTTTTTGTCAATTATTGGGGGTAATTAAGATTTCATTTGTCATTGTCATCTCATTTGGCGCAGCAGGTAGGTTTTCCCTTTTCGGTATCCGACAATGCAAAGCTATTGGGGGATGGGTCTGACTGTGTGTGTTTGAACATATCCGGGAGGAGGGGGCTGGGTTAAGGCTATAAATAGTGGACAAATCCCAAAGAGAGGGAGACACACACAAGACAGTAGAGTGGAAAAGAAGAGACGTTAGAGGAGGAAACAGAAAATTGCCAGAAAGAGAAACTGTGTGAAATGTGAGGAGGAACCACATAGATTCTTCAAGGGAGACCTTATCTTTATTTTTGCTAAATTAGAGAAATAAACTCGATATAGAATCGAATAGGGGGTAAAGAAGAGAAGAAGAAGAAGAAGAAGAAGAAATGAAGGACTTAGTGCAGTCAGTAGAACTAGGGGTCTCTCAGCGAAAAAGACTCAACGTATCTCAACCCAAAGTTTGGCTAAAGAATGAACTTGTTCGTGTGGGACTTGCTGAATCCCTTTGCACATATGTCATGATGGTAAGAAAAGTTTGTTGTAATAATGTGCGATTTTAAACTGCCAAAAAAGTCTCTTATCATTCTAGTGACAATTTCACTTTCCATGAGTTCTTCTCTTTGTTTTGAACATGCTTATCAACAATCATGTACCATTAATTATTAATGTGATTCTCTTGACCCTGATAACAGTCCCCCTTTCCCACAGACACACAAAAGCACATTTCAGTCACATGGCAGGGGTTGTGGGTGGGGATTGGTGGGTTCAAGGGGGTGAACCAGGAAATCTAGTGTTACCAGAGGAATGGTCAGGCAGTGGGCCAGCTGAGAGGGTTGCAAAAGTCACATGTTACATGTCAGCTATTACAATATATCCTATACATAGAACTTTACTTGGACAAACTCACTCTGAACCTAAATACACATGACTTTCGAAGGAGGAAGCACATTTCCTGTTTCCTGAATGAATATTTTAGTCAGCTTATTTTCACTGGAACCACAGTCTCTTTTACTGAGTTTGAAGTTAAATGATAGAGTTCAGTTCAGTTTATTTTACCATTACAGTGCCATAATTAAACATTTCTAAACAAAACACTCATTCTTCACTTACACTCTGGCTGCCTGTCACACTGAATTGGCGCATCATTCATCATTAGGACCCGAGCCCCCGACAGCTGGACCTGAAGGAATTGTTATTAATCTCATTTTTGATGGACTTAAGGTGCTAGAAAAATTTGCACACACATCTGAACTGGAACATTTTTTTAAATATTTTTTATAGGTCTTACTTCTTGATGTGGTATAATGACTCAATAGCGCCCCCTAAATTAAAGCCCTCAACTTTAAATTTGACGTAGATGAATGAAAATTGGTAGGCATATGTAACATCTCCTGGAGGTATCCTAAATCCAACAAGAAGTCAGCCGTATTGAATTAAATGTGCTTTTTTCCCCCCACCATTTCAAGGTGCTGTACTTTAATGAACTCCACCTACAGATTGAACCTGATTAACTTCATTTTTTCTGTGCAATCTAAAGACCTTACAGATGAGTCAGATCAGTCAGATCATTGCAGTAGATAGTTCTTTTTTCATTGGTGATGGTTTGCCCTGCCCCTACATTAGCCACGCTCCCCTTCATAACTCATGAACCAGGAAGTGGTACAGGAAATAAAGTCTTAAACCTGTCTGCACAGTGTCATACGGTTGCGCAAATGCACGGCCGCGTCAACTGGAGTGCGAGAAGGTGCAAGGGCCTGTCCATTGCTGCATGCAGCTTTCATTTGTTTTGCTACCTACCTATCCTGTTTGCTGGAATGCTTTTCCTAAATTAGATTGTCCGGAAGTTTCCCCCTGTAATTAGCTTATCTTTAACTGTCTATGACTTTTCCTGTTCACAATTACTTATCTTTGTGTCCAGGTGCTTGGCCTGGGGTCTGTGGCCCAGGTCGTGACAGGACAGGGAGTGTTTGGAGAGTACCTCAGCATCAATCTGGGTTTTGGCCTGGCTGTTGCTATGGGGGTTCATGTTGGAGGGAAGGTCTCAGGTATGAGGGCTAACCCTTGTAAACCCTACTATCGAGAATAATTAAAAGTCATCACAAATCACTATCATCTGATTTCTCATGTTTTATTGCTCCATCAGGGGCTCACATGAATGCAGCAGTGTCATTCACAATGTGCACGTTTGGCCGCCTGGGGTGGAAGATGCTGCCTCTCTATGTTTTTGCGCAGCTATTGGGGTCATTTCTGGCGGCAGGGACAATTTATGTTGTATATTATGGTGAGGGCACACTGCATGTTTGGCACTCAACCTATATTCTTATTGAATAGTTTACATTTACTTCTCCTTCTCATGTAAATGTATGTATTTTTATTGGCAGTCATACATCTATCTGTTTGGTCAATATTGTTTCCATATGCAGAAGCCATATATGACTATTGTGGAGGAAACCTGACTGTAACAGGTGTAAAGGCCACAGCTGGTATTTTTGCCACCTATCCTGCACCGTACCTCTCCTTGCTGGCTGGATTCATTGATCAGGTAGCCATGAAACTGGATTAAAGGATTACAGCTACAATCACCATTTGTCACAATCATCTGATACATTCTGTGCTGACCATTTCCTTTGTTGTATTGTTTTACACACAGCTATCTATGTGATGTTTGTTTTGTGTGTCTGTGCTAGGTGTTTGGCACAGCTATGCTGCTGCTGTGCTTGATGGCTCTGTCTGACCAGAAGAACAAACCGGCTGCAGCAGGCAGCGAGCCTGTCGCAGTGGGTCTCCTGGTGATGCTCATTGGCATTTCTCTGGGAAGCAACAGCGGCTATGCCATCAACCCCACCAGAGACATCGCACCCAGAGTCTTTACTGCCATAGCAGGCTGGGGTGCTGACGTGTTCAGGTACACAGGGAGGATGTATTGGCGTTTAGGGAGGAGGATTTGCTGTAGCCCATGTTACTTTGACTAGGGGTCAATTGAGGGCAAAACATCTCTGTTAATCATAAGATGACCTGCGTAGTTTGTCCACACACATTAAGAGGGTTTTAGTAGTTGTTTCTAATAGTTTCTAACAATGCAAATGAAAACACATCTTTATTTAAATGTTAGTTTTTATCTACCCCTGTAATTGTTTTCATCAGTTCACAGTTATCTGTCTTCTAACGTCTTCTATCTGTGCAGGTCTGGAAATGGGTGGTGGTGGGTGCCTCTAGTTGCCCCCCCCATTGGAGGAGTATTGGGTGCGGGGCTGTACAGGGTCTTGGTGGAAATGCACCACCCTCCCCTTTCTGAACAGGATGGGGGGCTGGTGGAGGAATTTGAGGAGGAGACTGCCCCTCTGGAGAAACAGGGAAACATCTGTGCTAATATATGTGTCTGAGGCCCCCAACTAGCTTGTGAAGCTATATGGATATCTATATGCGGTTGAAACATTCCATGATGACATGGGTTAAAAAATAGACCAAAAACAAATAGCTTATGTGGACAGAAGGACTTTCACAATAATATCTCAAGCAATTTTGAAATGATGAGTCTGTTTATTACTGTCATCATCAATCTTAGTTAGGCTACTCAACTGCAGTTTATGTACTTGTCAGTGACTGCAACACATAATTTATAAAATACCAACACAATCTTTTATAAAATACAAAATAGATTTTAAACCGTGACGCTGACATCTAGGGCTTATTGGTCCAATCCATGCTAGTTATACTAACTACATAAGGGAAAAAAAGATTGAAAAATAAGAGTCATTTCTATGCATTGAAGATGAAAAAACACGTCATAGCTTATATTTCATGTTTGTATTATTGAGGTAATAACAGCTGATGTACTTGGAAGACACCATAAATATCATTCATTATAACAATCAACATGAGCTTGGAAACTACAGTGTATGTAAAGAAAAGCAAACAGCCCCCATTAATTGCACTTAAATAAACATGCATGTTTTGGAAAATAAAATAGAAACAGTAAGAGTTGGCTTTTCACAGCTTGAAAGAGCAGCAGCACTACCAAAGATAATATACACATTAATCTATTCAACAATCTAGTTCACAGTAGCCTAAAGCTAAAAGGTGTAAATGTGTCTTGATAAACTGGGTAGAAGTTCCTTCAGTACTTCAATCAAAAAGTTAACATGTCTATTAAATCTGCTCAGCTGTATACTTTTAGTATCAAAAGCCCTAAATGTATAAAGCTAGCACATTTTTATCTCTGAAATGCTGAAATATAACCTCATCCCCGTCGTCACAGCAGATGTCATTAGACAAAGAATCCTAGGCCTAAACTCTAGTACGTTTTTACGTTTGTGAAGTTTACAGAGGGACAACGCATCAGTGAGGCACTGCAGCAACGCAATGGCCAGTGAGAAACTTGGATCACTGAAGCCTAACTTGATGGTTATTCTCAGTCGTTGATAATGTAACAGGTTACATTTCGAGGTTCAGATTTGATTGCACTCTGAAGTCATGGAATGTTTGAAACTGAAGCTCTGGAGGTGTCAGATGCAGCACTTTCCACTGATACTAAGTATTGGCTCGAACATTTTCAGTGTCAATCGTTTTCAATTTCTTTCTGTGATCATTTGTTCATCATTGAGTTTCAAAGTGTCCAACTAAAACCGACAGTATTATTTTCATTCTTCCAGTTTCCTTCAGTTTTAGTGTGTTATTTAGACATTTTCACACTTATACATTATATTATTGTTGTATGATACATTAGAATTTTAATATTTACAACAGCAAAACAAGCCTAGTGATAATAACTACAAATACAAACAAACAAATGTGTCCTTATTGAGTATTAGTAAGTACTCATTGGTTACAGCAGTGGTTACATTTTTTACTATGTCAGGATTATTTGTAATGTGTCAGAAGCACATAATCATATTTTATGAATTGGATGCTTTTAGTTATTTTTACCACTAGGTGTCACTAGTTAAAACACTGTTATATGAGGCTTTGAATAATGAATCTATTGGTGATGCAGTTTGCTGGAAAGCGTCTGTGTTTCAGAAAGCCTCATTTCTCCACCACTAACACTTAGCAGTGAAAGGTAAACAAAAAATGAAATGTGTGTGTTTTGAAATGTATGACAGGCCAACATAATGTCATTTTACAGGTTGGGGGAAAACTGCTCTTTCTGCGTGAAACCTTGAACACATAAACAAGGTTAAAAAGCACCTTTTTACATGCCATGTTGCCTCCAACAGCTGGTTACCACTTGATCCCTGTGTTGAGCTTAGGAAAACACTGGCTATGTATCTATTTAGACATGCAGCATTTCAAACTTAGTTTCATACAATATGCTCTAATCCAGCCAATGATGGAATTGCCGGCTGCTCTAAACCATGTTGGTTGTGTAGACAGTAACATTCTCACCGCTTTCCCCCACTGTGTCTTCCTGTGCTGCCTTGGCTCTTTGCAGTGCTCCCTAAGCTGCACTGTGTGGACTGCTTCTTCTTGGGGATGGGTATCTTGGCTTTGCCTTTGAAGGCCTTTGTAGGATCCAGCTTGTTGAGATGGGAATCTCCAGCAGGATCAGCCAAGCTGAGTTCACTGCTGAAAATCAGTGGCTGGTACAGCGATGCCCACTGCTATAGAGGGAAAATAGGTAGATAGTTCACAATGCTGTTTATAGTTATGTATCCTAAAAAAATAACACAAAATAACCTGTGCAATGTCCTTTAGGAACTGAGTGTTAGAGTGGGGAAAATACAAAGAAACTGATTCACCTCCCCACTACTTCCTTTCCAAAATATTCCAACACTGCAATCTGCATTCCCAGGAACATTTGGCATACAATGCATAGAAGTAAACTGTAGGTGAAAACAGTAGTTGAGGACTAAAAGGACTAGTCTGCAAATGTCCTATTTCAGATGTTGAGGTAAAACACTTCTTGTTAAAGTGTTAAATCAGCAAACATTGTAGTATACTGTGAACCAAACATAATTAATAAAATGTATTTTATACACCTGCAGTGACTTCAAGTGTTGTTAATATTACATTTAGTCTACAACACAATTGAAAACAACTAATGAACATGGTTTGGTTTTTCAATTCAATTCTGAAAGACTGAAAAACAAATACAATGTAGAATATTAAACCACAACATGTGGTCTTAGAAAGAGTGATTAGACACCTTGGCCTGGGGGCTAGGGCCATATGGGGTGAAGGCATACTGCCACTCAGGCAGACCCAGGTAGGTGATCATCAGTCGGTAGTAGGAGGTGAAGGTTGCTGTCAGTAAATGCCAACACAGCGAGCGGTCAAGGAACCAAATTTCACTCTGCTGGGCTACCACACCTGGAAAATAGACCAACAACTAAATGATGCAACATATATTTTAACATAGATAATATATTTTTCTCAAAATATAATTTTTTAATTTTAAACATTGTTTTCAGAGAAATCATATATGTCACAATTTGCAAATACAAAACAAAACACCTGGAGTGCAGTTTTTGTAGACTAGACACACTTTGCCATTCCCACCACAGGAATCCAGCTCAAAGATGCGGCAACGGGAATCAAAATGGGGTGCAGCGGGAGAATGCCCTGTCCCTGGCAGATAGGATTAATGGGTCTTGAATAAATATTTACTTTCCAATCAACATTTCAGTCATTAGCCTGCTTTCTGCACAACTGAGCACACAATAATACTTAATCACACTTGACATGCTGTAATTGTTGAGTTAAGCCCTCATGATCTGACAGGTGAGGTTTACCACTTTCTGTGTTGTTCTCCTCCCAGTCCAGGTCAGCCAGTGATGGTGCATTGGGTAGAGAGAATAATGATACTGGTTGGAGGAGTGGGCACAGCCTGGCCACGCGGTTAATCATCATCAATCCTAGGGGAACACACTCACCTAAAAAAGGCACACACCCACACAGTTATGATTGTATCACAGAGCTGAAAAACCTTCACACAAATCTTGCTCAAGCCTTTTTCATTTCCCTGTATCATGTAATCTTAATAGTAGCATTTCATTTAAATAAATTAAGACCTTTGTGAGAGTGGTATTACAGGCAGAACATAAAACTAATGAGGTCACCTACTGTCTAGTTTAACGCTCCAGGTTAGTGTAAATCCATCCGTTGTCAGATAGAAATCTCGCAGGTCCTCTGGCAAAATACAAGTGTTTTTCTGAGGAAGAGATACAGCAGGCTCATATAACAATGTATAACCAGACCAAATGTTGATGTCTTTAAAAGGAGTCCAATTTTCACCTGTTCCCATGACAGCAGGCTCCTCTTCTCTGCAGGCTCCCTCTCTACAAAACGCACATCGACCACACCAGGCATGTTCTCTGGCACAACAGGGACAAATTCATAAAATGTATTAACTGTCCAGTAAGACATCACTACATTTGCTGCTAGCTAAACTGAACATTAACGTAAGTAGCTAGTTTAAGAGCAAAAACAATGATACACACCGAGTATTCGAGTAATGCCAAGCGTCAGTCTCTCAGCAACACCTTTAAATATCAAGCTTTCTTTTGTCTCTTCCATTTGGAAGATTGTCTTCACAAATTTGCAGAAACCCCTACAAGTATCCCCTGCAGCTATTTGCCATGTAACGTCACCTCTCTCTCTCCAAATAACTCAGCTGGTAACACACCAACACACACACACCGGAAACGACAAATGCAGCTTTGACAAATTGACACATGTTTAAGCAAATAGAAACCCGCCTTCCTAAGAAATAGCCAATTGGCTGCTCAGTTCAAAGAGAAAGGTGGGACTACAATTCCTTAGCAACGCTTGGCTCCCTGGGAGTGGTGGCGGTTGTTTCAACATGGCGGCAGCGGCAACAAAAAGTGGAAATTCGGGGATATTTTGGATGAATGGTGGTAGGCTTACTTTTACTAAACTACACTAGCTTCCCCGTCCACTGTCCATTCGTACATGATCTTATATTAGTTTCAAAAAGTTTTCGAAAGAGTCTACTAGATGTTACGTCTGTGTCAATGCTGGAAAGTTATTTCAGAGGAAGTGAGGCAGCTAACGTAGCTCGTTACGTTAGTTAGCGTTTGCTATTAACAGTTGTTAACAGTTATAGTTAACTATACGTGTAGCTAGCTAGCTAGTTCATTACATGTTGACTTAACGTTATCTCTTCCAAGTTACGTTACCATTACCTATTTTATATAGAAACTCGGCGATTAACGCTAAAGTATTAATGTTCACTGTCATTACCAATCAACCCTGTCTGGTTTCCTGCTACTGAGTTAAAAATTTTACAAGGACCACCTGCTGCAACGTTAGATACCGAGCTTTTGTTTGGATTATTACGCGATCTGCTAACCGTTTGCCCCTGTAGCTAACTGTCCCAAAATAGGATTATTGAATTATTCATTCCACAGAAAACACATGCTTTAACAAACAGCCATTACATTTCACTGAACGTGGTCCCATGACATGGTGCTCTTTGGATGCGTTTATAGAGACCTGCAGTAATACTGCATCTGAAGTCTATTTCCCAAAATTCAGCCTTGGTGCAGAATTACAGCCACTAGAGCCAGTCCCACAATGAGCTTTCCTTAGGTTATGGCATTTCTGTGTCTGTAGCTATTGAGGAGGAGAGAAGGGAGGGCGGGCTGCCACTTTGCTCGTTTGAAAGCCATGATGTCTCTCTCTCTCTCATGGTTGGGCCAAATTCTCTGGGCGGGCAAAGGGGAGGTAACCTTGCTCCTTATGACCTCATAAGGAGCAAGATTCCAGATCGGCCCATCTGAGCTTTCATTTTCTCAAAGGCAGAGCAGGATACCCAGGGCTCGGTTTACACCTATCGCCATTTTTAGCCACTGGGTGACCATAGGCAGGCTGGGGGAATGCATATTAATGTTAAAAAACCTCATGTGAAATGTTCATGCCATGGGACCTTTAAGCTGTTCTAGGCACTTTATTTTTGGCGTCATTGGGCAACAATTCCATAATAAAATTTCAGCATATTGTAATTCAAGTGGGCTGAAAATAAAACTGGATTTCTGCACCTCCTCTTGGTTCTGTTTTCAGGCTTTAGAAAATCTAGCTCTTGGTATGATACTTTGGTCAATCACAGGTCATTTCAGAGAGATAGAGAGAGACAGAGAGATAGAGAGAGGGTTCCTATTGGTTGTTCAGCCCATGCGTTGGCCTAGAAAAAAAGGGGAGAGGGAAGCTGCAGGATGAGGTCTCACTGTACTTCAAATTCTGGCGTTTTTTTTTTTTTGTACCCACTGCAGATTTAAATGCCTAACTTCTCTTGGCCTTGTTCACACAGTGTCAGATGAGGAACAGCCTTTGGTGTTTGTTCCTGGTGAGTCTCAATTCATTTTTGGGGACAATTTCTGAACACAGTATGAGATAATTCTATGTAGCTCATGTACACATGGCATCCTCTTCTTCTGTCTTCCCACAAACGTTTTTAGGATTAGAAGGAGAGGGGAAGACCCCTTTTAGTTTGAGATCAGGCAGCAGCACCAGCACATCCAGTAAAAGAGGTACCAACATGCGAGCCAGGCGTAGCTCTGATTGCAAGAACGAGACCACACTAAGGAAAGTTGTCAAGAAACAGGGCTCCTCACAAAGTGAGCGCTCTGGGGTTTATACCAAGGAAAAAGGGTCCATCCATCCCAGTGCTACTGTAGCTACAGAGCCCACCATTTCTCCAGCTTTGGGTACTTTTATCTCCTCAACACAGGTAAACCATTGTTTTGTGAAGACTATTTTTCTCTTCCCTCCGTGGATATAAGATGAACATGTGGAAGAAAGAATATGGATAATCTAAATACTTTTAGAAAACAAGGAAGGAGGTTGACAGAATTTTATCCTAATTATCTTCTTATACTTGCTAACCATTCTTTGCACAGGTAATCTCTGAGACCAGCAGAGCTAAGAGCCAGGTCTGTTTGAAAGACCTCTGTCCTGAAGATAAGCGCCGGATTGCAAACCTCATCGAAGAACTAGCCAGGTAGCCAGCAGTATATGCCCCTGAACTCTAGGATAGTGATAAAGTTCATATGAATGTTTGAGTGGAACAATACGAAGTGATACCTGATTGAAATGTATTAATTTTGTACTGCTTTTAATCCCTTGTAACTCTTGGAATGCATAATGTAGACCACCGATGCTTTAACACTGTTATTTTGTTTTCTCCAGAGTGAGCGAGGAGAAAGAAGAGTCAGTGCAGCGTCTGAAAGATGAACAGGAAAATTTTGAGGCCAAGATCCAGAAGTTGGAACAACAGAACGTGATCATAGTTCAGGAAAGGGAGAGTATCCTTTCAGAAATACTGAACCAAACAAAAACACAGCAGTGAGTTAGATTATCTCAGATTAGTCATATTGTTCTTTTGATGAAACGGTAGGGCATTTAATGTGCTGTTGCAAATAGCAGTACCCACAGTGGTTTGAACACCGGGTACTTCTTGTTAGCTTTTGAGCAATCTTCAGAGAACATAGCTATGTTTAATGGTATAAAATATGCTTTGTGGTGTGTTGATTGCTGTTTTGAGTGTTTGTGTAATGTCTGCACTGGATCAGCTACTGCAAAATGTGATGGACTGTTGTGAGGAAACCAGAGGTCCCTCAATAATTCCAGGGTACAATAGTTTTATCAGTTTAGTAAATTTGGTAAACAAGATGTTTTTAGAACGTATGCTACAACTCCATGATAAGATGCACTTACCACCCTGTTTTGAAATTGCATTGATAGTGCTACAGTAGAGAATGGTGGTGCAGTTCCCGTATTCCATTCTTCAAAAAACTCCCTGGAGAAAACGTATTGTTTAACCTGAATGTCTTAATGTGGTGCAAAAAGATGTAACATTAAACACACCCCAAGTGATTTCACTGATTATCCCAACTTTAGTCTGGATCAACGGAAGTACAATTCCAGGATAAAGCCTGAGCCACAGGCTTTGCCCCTCACCTTCAGTTTTCTGTGTGAAATCCCTTCGCTACGCAAAACAACAACAAACTTGCTAGCAAGATACACATTGAAAATTGGAAGTTTTAAAGAAAATGTGAATCGTGCAATAAGGCAGGCCTGCTTGTTTTTTTTTCAGAGAATGATTGCACAGATTTACAAAGAATGTTTACAGAGTTTACTTTTTTACTAGGACATTTTTGGGACCGATTGGTAGGATTGCTGTGGATGAAGTACACACGGCGATAGACTGGTTAGAGCAAATTACGTTTAACCATGTATCCAGCTAATTTATATAGCTCACGTCACTGTATTGTGTAAACAGTTAACTTAATTTGATATTGTATGTGGCGTTTTCTTTTGCGAGGTGCAAATGTTTCACCAAAACAAGTTCCTTCCTGAGACTTTTTTCCATTGGCCCCGTCGCTGCGTCCAGAGCTTAGCGCTGCCAAAGACGATTGTGATTGGTTTAAAGAAATGGCAACAAACAAGCTTTTTTTCACCTACCCTAGAATGTAGAAATGTACCTGTGGTGTAGCCAGACCTTACTCCACAGCACTGTGGTATAAGCTGTAGGTAGCTACAGTTGTATGTAAAATCATCCGCAGTAGTTTATGGTTGGAATAAAAACTTGGTAACAGTCATCCATGGCACACAGTTAGGTATCCCTAGGATGTACTTAAAGTTCCTCAAATGATATATTGAAGGCAGATGGTTCCATTGCTTATTCTGCTGTTCCATTAGTTAGTCTGCAGGGGGCAGTGTTGTCTTAGGGAAGGCCATGTTCATTCTTTGTCCAAGACCCTATGATTTGATACAAAAGACAGAGAAATAGAGCAGATTCATTTGAATGATTTGATTCCTGCTGCAGATGTATTTTGCAAGTGCTTGTAGCTTATCCGCTGTTGTGTACAGAATCAATTTCAAGGTTGGAGCCATGGCCCCAAACCATCTAAATCATCTTATCATCCAAAGATGAATTTTGATATTTACTGAGAAGACTACAGTGTATGCATTCTCCACCATGTGTTTTTGTAACCTTCTCTGAATGTTGAACATTAGCTGTAGAATAGCTCTCAGTTCCTTCTGACAAAATGAGATCAGGTGGGTCACCGGCCGATTCTTGATTGTCTGATGATTGATTGATGAGGCTAGTGCTAGAGTTAGAGCGATAGTTATGCTTTTTATTGCACCCCACAACCCACCTACTGTTTTCATAACTATTCCGCTCAGGTCAAACCAGAGCATGGCCAGCAGTAAATTTAGGTTAAAAACACTGCGAAATATGAAGAGTAATTGACCCCGCTGGTAAATTGCACGATTGGCAACGGTGGCGGGGAAAATTAGGAATGCACAACTCAATTAAAGGCACTTTGGCTCGGAGACTTGGCATTTACACCAAACTTCTAAACTCCATTAAAAAGGTATTTGAGAGGAAAAACTGTTCAGATCCAAGCACCTCAGGGGGGGGATAACGAAGTCTTTTAAAGTGTGTGCAGGAGTCATGAAGGCTCTTCGAAGGCAGAAGGTTCTGGCACTTCTCTGAAAGGTTAAGGAGACACCAAAGGCAAACACACTGAATGAGAGTCTTCTAATTCCATTACGCCTCAGCTTATCTTATCTAACCAAGATTCAGAGTTGTCAGGGGTATAAAGAATGTAGGGCTATACCTTAGCCCCAAGCCCCCTAGGATGAGAGGGAAAAAGTCCCCTTGATATTTAGGGTGTTCAGCTGACATTTGGAACTGACTGGCACACAGGACTGAATTTGTGTTTCAGATAGGAAGGATGCCTTTTGTACTTCAAGGCATGTTGGCATTGGTAGAAGTCAAGGTGGGGTTACTAATGGTGCGCAGTTCTACTTGTTGTATCCAGAACAAGGCACAGCAGGCGCTACAGCTAATGCCATTTATTGAGTTGAAACAATTGGAAGGAATCCTGAGGCCATGGAGAGAGGGGAACAACAGCGCTGGTAGAATATGTCATTGAAAAATGCTACATGTTGTGATAGAGGATTGCCAGAGATAATTCAATTGTTACCTGACATTTACAATGTGGAAATCTGGTTTTATCAAGTGTGCTTTTTGTGAAAAGCGTGCATCAGAAGAGATGCGAAATTAGAGATTTTTTTATAGCGCTTTGTTTTTTGTGTGCAGATTAAGCCCCTAATATTCCATGATGTTCCATTGTCATGATATGGTCTGGGTGTTTTGTATTTTATCAATATTGTAGGAAAGAGTGGGGTGAAGCCATGTGCTGTGTAAGGTGCACACTATTTATTAGAGAAATATGGTTGACTGGTTGAATTAAGAACATTTTTGGAAGCCCTCCATTCTGCAGAGCTAAATAGTATGAAAGTCTATATCCAACAAAGAGTTTGTTGGACAATATAAACACACTGAACTGCTGTCGTTTAAAGCTAAAGTTTAGCCTCGTAAACAAACAATTGGTGCCTTTGTGTAAGGTTTATACTATTGTTGACTGAATACATTTAAATGCTTAATTGAATATAATAAAATCAAATTGAACCAATCATGGGCTTAATGTTAAATAAATAATGCATTGACTCTTTGCTAAAAGAATCAAATCGAGTTGTTGGCACACCTTTACAATGTATTGTAGTGGATTTTCTGCAGTTGACGTATTTCATAGCCACAAGATAATTTCTACAGATATGGTGTAAAGACTCAGCAAAATGCAACCTAGTCTGTGCCTGCAAAACTGGTTTTACATTTTCATGGCAACGGAGATGGCTAAGAAGAGTTGTAATGTGATGGGACTTTCTGTATGTTTGCTCTCAGAATTTTAAAGGCTTATTCAAAATAATTGTTAGCTGACATTATGTAGTGGTTTATTGTGTCACTTGCACTCATGTCTTTTCTCCAGATGCAGTAGTCTTGAAGCAGTTATGTAAACTGTCTTCTTCTATTAATTCCCCGTCATTGCTTCCTTACACACACATTCATACACATCAGTCTCCGCCCTCGTTTCTCTCCCATTCCTGCTCAGGCTCAATCTGTTTGGCACAGTGTGCTAAAGCAGGCTTTAAAATATTCCCCCTCCTGTGCAAATTTGTTCCACCTTGAAGTGGATTTCATTATTTTATTTGAGCCTCAGCCTGACAGGGAAGTGAATCATTCTGACAGGCCCTGTCTGAAGCCTCTTCAGCCCAAGCCCTTGATTCTGAGTATTTTTGGAGCAAGGGGGAGGAGTAAGTCATTGTTGGCACTTTGCAGCTCTGATGTTAACTTCGGGCTTGCCGAGTGCTTGGCCCCCATTGGCTGACGTCCAAGGCTGTGGAGGAAGTGTGTTTAGTGTGGCGACGGGCAGAGAGGTGGAATCTTATCAGTGTTGCTCCACTCGGTTCAGATTACCTAGCGCTTGCTGTCCAGTGACTGCGTCAGCCTGTCAACACATTCACACACGTTGCCTTCATTTATGGCATTGGGATGCTATGATGCTGCAGTCCTGTTGGTACTACACTACAGTACAAATCGACTTTATGTGTATTATGGTTAGTGAGTCCCCACCATACCCAATTTATATTCTAGTGTACAGTGCTATATATTTGTGTCTATTGGAAAACATTTGTTTTAGGCATGAGAAATCATGTGGAAATGTGCGAATCTGTTGAAATATGAGCAGCATGCATTTTTCGACTTCACACGCAACTCTCTATCTTGGACTGAGGAGAGGTGGAGCTGTATAAGCATATTCAGTATCTCCCCTTCAAGACCCTTATACATGCTGCATAAATAGACCTACCAGCCTAGGTTTACATGATGTGATGTCCTTGTGATGTCCTCAAGCTTTCCATATAGAACTACTTCCATGGACATTATCAGTGCAGCGGTAGAGGAGCCTTAGTTAGATGGAGGGTTCAATCACACATTTTCCTAATGTTTATGGAAGCCGCTGCATTGCATTTGTCTGGTGTCTGGTCCTCAATTCAAAGCTGTCCCCGCTCTCTTCTCTTTCGCTCTGTTTCATTTCCACAGCCTGATTGAAGTCTTCTAACAACCAAAGTGTTTTCTAATGGAGTGTTCCGCCAACTATTCCTTCAATAAGACTCTACTTTGAACTTTGATTTTCTCTTAAAACGGAGGCTTTTTTTTCAAACTGATGCTGAGAAACTCATCAACTGGGGGAGCAGGGCCACCATCATAAAAAGATATGGCCTGGAGGAACACACTTAAAGGTCAGCTTGGGCTGGAGTGTGTGTAGTACTTCCTTTATTGTAGTGTTTGTGTGTGGGCTGTTTACAGTGCAGGTGGGGAATTTGTGCTCTGATTTCTGGCTTTGTTTGTGTGTGCACTAGGAAGTGAGAGTCAGACCGAGGTTGATTATTGAATGTGTGCAAGTGTGTCTGTGTGTAGTCTCTCCATTCTCGTGCTCATTATCTTTGTATGTGCTGGTGTGGTGTGGTGCTGCCACTGTCATTAGTGGGCTCCTGAGGCGCAGCAGTAGTTCTGCTCCAGATTAGTTTTCTTGTGTCTGCCAGCACTCTGTCTGGCAGATAGCCTGGCGCGGCACTGTCCAGCTCAGCTCCACACAGCTTGGCCCGACCCAGATGGTGAAAGCTCTGTGCCACAACAACTTAAATTTTGCTGGCCTCTTCTCCCTCTCTGTTTTCAACTTGCTGTTCTATCTACTTTTCTGGTCCAATGTTTAATTGATTGCAGAAACAAGGGTTTAATTCAGATTGTCAGTATATATCAAGCATCTATCTTTTTTTTTCTCCATTTAATTTGCATAGGATCATTTTTTCCTTACCAAAATGGCTGTTGTGCAGTTACCTTCTCAGTAAAGCCACACAGTGACTTCACATTTAGAAGTCATGTAGGCATGACTTAGTTCTGATTGTTCTAATTTTTACTACTATTTTATTAGTAATTCCTATTCCCTGAAAAATGATTTTAAAGTTTTAGGCTAAAGGTTCTGTTATGTTGTATTCAGTTTACTTGTTATTGTTTGTTTGTTAGTTACTTAACCCGTCGTCCTCCAGGCCTGCAGCAGCAGTATAGAGAGTGCCAGGAGCTGCTTGGTCTCTACCAACAATACCTTTCTCAGCAACAGGCGAAACTTAACCAATCCATTGCCCAACTCAGCGAGGCACCAGCCCATAGCGAGGTAAGGTATGGGATAGAGTGGTTGTGTGGTAGGTTGTAAATATGTATTGTAGCGAGTGCATCATGCAGTGTAAGATAATGGGCCTGCTCCTATGTGATCCGTCAGGCACAAAAACATCTAGTGGTAACACGTGCAACCGCACACATTGTCCAATGGTTAAATGCTATAACAATGCATAACAAAGCACCATAGAATATCACTACAGTCACTGGTTCAAAATGACTACAACATAGTGAAAACTCTCTCAAGGTGACACTTCAGAAGCAGAGACGCCTCTCTGGCTTCAGCCCCTGTAAGAATAGATGCCTTTGCCAACCTCATTGTCCCATGGTGGCTCTGAATAATGTGTGTTTGCCTGCTCTATGACCCTCAACAAATTAGTCACAGTCTCTTCCCCAGTCAACTTTAAGATGGGCTTTCCTCCTTATGTTTATCTCATAATGTTCCTGACCTTGGCTTACCTGCCGGTTATGCTCAGTTGGAGATTGTCCTCTTAATCTTGTGGCCACTGTCCAGTTTCAAGTTTTGAAGGATAATTTGCATTTGCGCTGTTATAAACCCAGCTCTACCCTAACACTAATCTCTATTCAGCTTCATAGTGAAAGCAGCACATTCGCAGTGCAGCAGCAGCAGCAGCTTGAGTCCTCTGTTGGTGTCTACATAGGATGTGTTCAGGCACAGTACTTCTGTGTATGTGACCCGCTTGAGTGTAAAATAAAAGAAAGTAGACTTAAAGACAACAACAAAAAATGCTTCAGGTCACGGTAACTCACACAAAATGCAAGTGATTTGTGAGCTCTTGTGGAACAGCTCTCGCAAGCACATGGGGGAATGCTTATACCGCACGTGTAACATGAGCAAATTACTGTAGGTTGGTTAGTGACTCCTTATACAGTATTGATACATTTTGGTCTGTAGCCCAGCTCTTCATTAGGGCTTCATTGAGTAGTCGTTTTTGGCTGAAATACTCTATCAATTTTTCAGAGGCTTCCTAACTTGGCCGAAATGCATTAATTGTCCTCTTTGTTCTCTGTCCAGGTGCTCCGCGAGGAAGCTCCCAACAGAACATCTACCAGCAAAGTTAATGGCTCTCTCTTTGATGGCTCATACCTCAGCCTTGCGGCTACCCCAGCACAACAGCCTCAAGTGCACAGAAGTGGTGGTGGAGGAAGAGCAATACATACCCATAGCAACCATGCCTCTCTTTCCTGTGTTAGTGAGTTCAGTCCAACTAATGGGACGATCAAACAGCATAGGATTCAGAAAAGGGAGTGCAGGGAGCCACACTCAAAGTCCCACCACAGATGTGAACACTACCAAGGCAGTGGTCGAGACAGTGACTCTTGTCTAGAGAATGGCCACCATGACAACTTTAGCCAGCATGAGTGTAAAAGGTAATGTCTGTCTTTTTTTTTAATCAAATTGTGCATTTTATCAAGACACAAACAAAAAGAATGTCAGCATATTAAGCCAATGAAATGTTTATTTACACACAGACTCCACAGTGGGGGTGCCATTGGCTCAGAGGCCAAGGAAGCTCTGACCAGGCCTCTGTTGGGCCACGAGGACTGGGAGGAGAAGAGGCACCAGCTGCTGCTGCAGAAGATGCAGTTGGAGATGGAGAGAGAGAGGCTGCAGGCACGGCTGGCTGAGCAGGAGGAGAGGCTCAATAGACAGAATCAGCAGCTACGTCAGTCGCGTCTCGATTACAGCAGGTAGAATACAGAAGCCAAAGAGAAATAAACCGTATCTGGTATCTGCTAGCTAGTTAACATTTGGAGGCACAAGTTGATGGTTACTTTTAGAAGTTAGTCCCTAGATAGGTAGTTACGTCTATCTGAGAAGTAACTACTGATCCATGTTTAGTCTTTTTGTACTTCAGTTTCTGTCATTGCAGATGGGCAAAACCTCAGTCCATTTTCTTTTTCTTCTATATTCTTGTTAGGTTTCAACAAGCTACTCAATCTGATCTCAGCAGCTCAAACACTAGAAAAGGAGATCCACAGCCGGAGGGTCCCTCCCACCAAGATTTACCCCCTAGGTAAGTCAGACACTCAAACTGCAACTTCTTTAGACAGACCGACTCACACACACACACACACACACACACACACACACACACACACACACACACACACACACACACACACACACACACACTCTCTCTCTCTCTCTCTCTGTCCTTGTCTCTGTCTCTCTCTCTCTCTCTCTCTCACCCTCACACACTCACACACTCAAGTCACAAGCACGAAAGCCGACTGAATATATTGTGTCTGTGGCCTACAGTGTGTGTGAAGATGCAAAGGTACATCCTGCAGGACAGAGCATGAATGGAAAACACTCCCAAACTGTACCCGCTCTTCTGGACAATGGCAATGGTAAGCTTGTATTTTCAGTCAACCAGAATAATGTGCATACTGGACAGAGGACCATCTTGGCTTACAAATTAAATTATACTATATACATAACATATTATACTCAGGTTGATTTTTTTTAAATAGTATTTATTTTAATAGATTCAGATGCATGTATAGCTTAGATAAAGAAATGTATATCATCATGGTAAGTTTTTTTTTTTTTTTTTTTTTTTTTTGTGTCTTTCCTGCGTTGCTCTCAGCCTTGCTGCTTTTGCTTCTAATATAGCACTCCTAACTTGCATCTCTCAACAGAGGCCTTAGAGAGGTCTAGAAAGGACATGGCCACATCTCCTGTTAAGTCCCCTGCAAGCCTGAGTAAGCCCACCTCAGTGGCTGTGATCCAAAAGTCCCCTGAGGCCAGGTAACACATCTTTATTGTACATCAATTAAGCGTTTAATAAATATTTGCCATGTATTCTAAAGGTTTTCTAGTAAGTGAAGCATTATTTATTATGCTGGATAAGCAGTGGGACTATAGCAAACATGGAAGTATTAGCTAACCTATTAGAATTATTTCTCAGAAGAACAGCCTGTGTGGTTAAATTCAACGGAACCAAAGTGCTCATTGAATAACAGTGGAAAACAGCACCGAGAACTTGAAGGATTCAGACACAAAATCCTTGTTCTGTGCTCCTTTGAAATTCAGTTTTCAGGACTAACAAGGGTTTCTCTACCACAGGGAAGCCTGAGTGAGGCAGGCTACTCCTGTCTTGTGGGGGACATTGTGAAGATTATTTGTGGGCTGTCGGTAGGCTTGCCTCAGTAGACGGTGTTTCTGGTGTTCGATGGTCGGGCATGCATCGATATGCCCACCACCCCCACCGTTGTTTTGTTTTTATAGAAATAAAACCAATTTAGTACATTTTTGTGTATCCGTGCCCCATCGATATTTCGAAATCGAAATTTCCTCACCGTGGCATCCCTAGCTGTCAGGGTGCAGTATTTTATTTGTTTTTGCTGACCTCTCTTAAGGCAATTGATGGGTTTTCCTCTAGTTGTGAAGAAATATTAACAATAATGAAAAGCATAAATATAAAATTTGAATCTAGAAGCTTTTTTCCTGGGCATGCAATTGCTGTAGTGTTGGAGGCTAAATTATGTCTTTTTTATTATTTTTATTTATTTATTTATTTTTAGCTTTGCTAACTTTTTGAGCTGTGAGAGGCTAAATGAAGCTTTTTCCTGGGCCAGCTAGCACTGTGGCCAGCCTGTCAGGAGACATGCTGCGTTCCATTAGTCGGCCTAGCAGGGACCCTGCAGCAGGTGTAATTGAACAGACTTCTGGATGCACACATGGCCCTCCCTTCTCTCTCTGCCACAGTAATGAGACAGAGAAAGCAAGAGGGAGGGAGAGATGTTAAAAGTGTGTTTGAGGGTGAGTGAGGGGTGAGGGCATTGGATAAAGTGAGAAATGGGAAGCGAGGAAAGTAAGAGCAGGTTGAGATTGTTCGAAATGGAAATGGTGAGAAAGACGTAAGAAGGGAAAGGAGTTTAGAGGACAGGGATAAATCACTGAGCATCAGACTTTCCTAAAAAGGAAAAGACATTCATTACCTTTTTTCCTACATCCTTTACACAGAATGGTAATAAACGTGTGTGTGTGTGTGTGTGTGTGTGTGTGTGTGTGTGTGTGTGTGTGTGTGTGTGTGTGTGTGTGTGTGTGTGTGTGTGTGTGTGTGTGTGTGTGTGTGTGTGTGTGTGTGTGTGTGTGTGTGTGTGTGTGTGTGTGTGTGTGTGTGTGCGCGCGCATCAGTTACTGAGAAGCAATTTGTAACAGTGGTGGTAAAGACCTTTTTATTCTTAGAAATTGTTATTCCTAAAGTTGATTTTCTCAGGCATAATGTCAGTTTTCCTGTCTGAAAATTGGTGGTTAATAGGAAATACAGTAACTACCCCCCCCTCGCCGCCCTCCTTGTCCTAAAGTAACTCTTAAACAAAGCAGTGCATGGTCCAAAGTGAACTGTGAGCTCCAGCAGATGTCCATTAATTCCAGCAGCGGACCCAGGGTATCAAATCTTATTACCATCCATTTACACCTCCAAAGCCTATTAAAAGTGTTGACTCTTCGCTACACACAGTGTTGTTGTTTTTTTACAACCAGTAATAAGGAAGTCTGCCTCTTAGATGCCTTTTGTGGTTTTCTAGCAACATGTTTTTTTTCATGTGCATCTCTTTAAAATAGTTAATCATTTGTTAATCCACTAATTTGGATTACACATATGTCTTTTTCTTAGCTGATGTCAAAAAAAATCTCTGCCAAAAATTGTTGGCAAAAATAAACTAAATAAATTGTCCAGAAAAACATGTTATTTTTGTTGCTTTTTATTTCATCATGCTACATTATATAAGCTAGACTTGAGGAAAATAAACTGGTGTTTTGTAAACAATACAAAAACACTAATGTGATTGCAAGATTAAATAGTAAATGGTATATTCAACTGTAATATTTTGGCATGTTTAACCCCCCCCCCCCCTTTTTACTTGGCAACAACATGCCCCTTGTGGCCATGTAATCTTAAACAATTCAATCTTGATGTGCAAATTTTAAAACGAAGCTGGGGTTTAACATTTAGTGACCTTCTTAATCCTTTCATGAATCTTGTGCTAGTTAGTAATGAGACATCTCCAGCGCACCCCGCCCATCTCATCTCCACCCTTCCTGCCATTGCCCGCCTGCTATTGATTGGTTGGGAAATTGACATGCGGGATATACGCAGTGGCCATTATAGGTTTTTTATCTTACTGTTTGGACTGCAAATGAAAAGGGGCGCCGGGGCGAGACGGCTATCTTTAATGAAAGAGAGGAGCCAAATAAGCAGTAAAAGTTACGAGTGGAAAGGAGGTGGTGGGGAGCGTAGGCACAGGAGTTTTGTGGACATTTTATCTCGCCTCACAGAGCTAGAAAAGAGACGAGCAGTATTGGTGCGCTGGGAGAATGAAGCCCAAAGGTGTTTATTACACTAAGAAAGGTACAGTTGTATAGTATGTGTTTAAAGGAGGAAATAAAGTATTTGAAGGCAGAATGCTTAACCACTGTTTGTTTTAGAGTAGTTATGATAAGACCTTTTGGAATTTTACATACAGGCTCAGCTATAAAATAATTCCATTTGTCATTGTCTATGTAGTATCAATAAAATATCAGAATCAACTTTCTGCAGATATGGTAGACTCCCCAAGGCGTTCTAATGACGGGCACAGAAGATTTAAGTTTTTAACAGGACTTTGCCAAATCTTAGCAATGCAGCGTCTCTAGATGCTATCAAAATGACCCAATATCCCATCAGATTTTTACAATGACAGAAACGTATGTTCCTGCTACTTTACCCGTGCATTTTTCTGTATGCATGTAGCAGTAAAATAGATTTGCCTGGACTTCTTTGGGGGATATCCATATCGAGCAGCAATTCACCTCGCCCAAACTGGAGCCAAGAAATGAACTTCTTTATTGCACTGTAAACCCCTCTGAAAATCTATTGGCATTCTTTGGCCTCGTGCAATCTCTGTGCCACCTCCTCCTCTCACCCCACCCACTACCATTCCCCCCCATTCCTGCCCAAACTCTACCCCTACCCCCCGCACTCCCCTTGTTATAGATTGTGACCGCCGGTAAGTGATGCATTATTCATTACAGACATGTCGTTTGTTGATGGATGGCTGTTTGAGAGCCCTGTCCGTTAAATAAATCAACAAATAAAAATGCAAATTCTCACATTTCCAGAGAAGGAACCCAGCCAAAGACCCTCCCCCACATTCCCCGTCTGCCTTCCTCTCTATCCACAAAGCTGCGCTCACCCTCCCTTATGCTCTCTCTCGCTCTCTCCTTTGCTGTTGACAGACTGGAGACCAAATGAGGAAGACAGATTTACTTACTTGAGCTTCAGTCTCTTTTTTTCATCAGTTATCATTCCTCCGTCGACTTACCCCTCATTCACTTTCAAGTTAGTGGGAGAACACGACATGTCAAGGTCTATGGTTACGTGTGGAGGTACACAAATGTGCCTTGATTGGAAGTTGCACCAGTGTGTGTGTCTGTCTGCTGACCACCCACATGCATATCAACAAGTGCACGCCAAAGATCACCCTTACCTGGGAGAGCTGTGTGTGGAGCTGCGCGATGCAAATCGATGCAGCTTTAAACGAGCAGAGAATTATGTTAGCAAGATCAGTGGAGCGTGCTCTAAAGAATTCATGTTTTGTATCTGGAATGGCGTTGTTCGACTGTGTATACACTGAATAATGTATCAAGCCAGCCAGACTGAGGGATTGAATCTCTATTAGCTTAATCTCCCCCGTTTTGGTTTATTTATTTCTCCGCACATTCCCTCATTTCTATTCCAGGGGAGAAAGCACCGGGGTTCTCTCCCTCTTTTAGTCTCGCACCTGCAAGAAAGTGTGTTTTTCTGCTGGGACGCCCCAGTGGTTTTGACTTGTTAGCGTTGCTTGTTAGGGTTCAGTAGACACTTCAGAAAGAAACATTTTGTTAACACGTCGAAGAGAGATTTGCTTTCATATGGTCTGTGTTAATAAGTGAAAGGTGAACGACAAATATTTTGGTACAAGCATCGGACTCCACGTAGACTTTGGCCGTGTGCATGTCTGGTGTTGGTCCCTTGGCTCTGCTTCACATTGTGCTTAGCATTGAGGACACATACTGTAAGTGTAGATCTTTGTGTGCATTGCTATGTTACAATGAAACGGCACAAGCATACTTATTAACAACACTGCCTGCCATTCCTCTGGGTTCTGTATTATAAATGTAGCCTGTGCCAATTCAACCTTTTTAAGGCTAAGATTATAATGTGTGAAAAGAAGAGTGGCCGGTTAGCTCAGTTGGTAGAGCGGGTGTACATGAGTGGGTGCAGAGGTTTATTCCTCGACGCAGAAGGTCCAGGGTTCGAGTCCGACTTGTGACGGTTTTCCTGAATGTCCCCCCTCCCCTTTCGTATCTCAGCTTTCCTATCTAATAAACAGTCCCCTCCCAGAAAAACGTGATTATGCGATCGCATAATTAAATGCATAATCAGCCAGTCTGCACATTTATGCGGGCCGCATTTCTTCAGATACACCGCACTTTCGCCGCATAAATTGACGATTTCCGCGCAAAATATGCGGGGCTTGCATGAATTCATAATCCCTGCATTTTCGTTGCAAAAAAGTCACATATCTTGACAGAAAGTTGAAAAATGTTGCGTTTACTTCACACAAGAGCAGCCATTTTCCCCTGTTGCCATGGGAACGTTAGGAAGTGACGTAATTACGCGACAAAAAGCAGGGTGTTGGTGGAATCACATTTTTTTTCTCTTTTTCAATGCAAGTTCCCGCAATTTTTGCAATTAATCGCAAATTTCATCGCATAAAATTGCATAAATATCCCGCATATTCCATTGCATTTTTTTAAGAAAACGTGCCGCATAATCAAGGATTTTTGCCCGCAACAATCACAAAAAAACAAAATTTTTCTGGAAGGACTGAATAAAGGCAGAAATGCCCCTCCCCTCCAAAAAAAAAAAAAAAGTGTGAAAAAAGAAACAATTTAATGAATTGAATGAAACAACAAAAGCCTCCCAAAATTGTACTTATTTTTTTCAGGTTGGACTTTTCTGTGATTGAGTTATTGGATGTCTTTAGTCCTGTCTCTGCACCTGAGCTCAGCAAGCAGTCCTCTCGAAGACCCAAAACATCGCAACGTAGGCCGGGCCTCTCCGCTCCCAAACCAGAGGGCAGAATCCTGCTCCCCCCTGCTGGGTCTTATCCTCAGAGTACCCAGCAGGACCTGGAAGAAAGCCAAATACTGGAGGATATTTTCTTCATTTGCTGATGAGAAGAAAATGGGTCCAGTAACTTGATATTCACCGGTTTGGTCTTTTTTTTAATTTTATTTTTTTATATGTATATATATATATATATATATATACACATTTCATTTTCAGTTGACATTCTAAATCAGAATGATCATGTTGTTGTAGATTGTACTTTTGTTATACTGTGGTTTTAATACAAATAAACACATTTATATTTATTCAGAATTTGTTATGCTTCTAGTTTGTAATTGATATGTTGTCACTGCAGGAAAACCGTTTACCACTGAGCTACGTCAATTATTACTGAAGACATTGCCAGCATTAATGCGGATTTAGTCTATATCCACGGCGTTACACTTCCGGGATTGCTCCGTTACCGTCGGAAATTCCGCCGGATCTCACTCTTTTTGGCCTAATGTTCGTTACCTTCCGCTACCTAGACTATCCAATCTGAGTTTTCTGTTGCACGACTAAAACAACTTTTGAATGGACACATGTTCCACCAAAACAAGTTCTCACTTGAGGCTATTTTGCAAAGACACCGTGTCTCTGTCCGCCGCGCATGACGATTTTGATTGGTTTAAAGAAATGCCAATAAACCAGAGCACGTTTTTTCTCCCATCCCGTAGTGCTGTGTGGACTAGCCAGACGGTCTGGCAAAGAGAGACTATTGCGAACTTAACTGCATGATACACAATTGTACATTGATAATCTTTTTCAGATAAACTGGACAACAGGCGGATGGACTATCACTGAACTATCACCTCCTTCTTGGAGAGAATAATGGATGTTTGTGTGGCTAGTCTCCTATTGATAAGTTAATCAGTAAATATGACATGACACAAGACACTTTATTCTAGACTGTGCTTTATTATTGGGCTAAGCTGAGACGCATCATTCATTTAAAATTACAAAAAAAGAGTTCAGGGGACCATAGACTGGTGCAGTCTGGAGAGACAGGGACGGGAGCCTAAAGCGCACTGCCCAATCAGAAGATTAGCTCATCAGGAACCCGGCAAAGCTTAATATGCAACATTCATTTCCCCACCCTCCATATGTGCTGAAATTGGGAAATAGAATTCCAGAATACTTTGAAAAACCATATGAGGGAAAATGTGATTCTAGCAACACTACTGAGCTTTAGAAATAAAACCACTAACAACAGCACTGAAAAGAATGATAGTAACTCAATTGTTTTTGATGAGATAGTGCAGTTTTCATTGAATTTTGCTCTTGGTAGAACACATCAGTTGAACAAGATCAGAGCTCTGTCAAACAATACAAAGCAAGATTGGATAAACAGGGGAAGGGGAATTAAGTTTTAGAAATCCAAACTGGCGTTTTATGCAGGCAGTTAATCAGTGATTAGCAATTCGTCAGACATTAGCTCCTTACACATTAGCAGCAACATATAGTGACCTCAAGGCATATCTTATGTTGTGATTACATATCTGACTGAACAGTTGGTTTATGAGGGAGTGGTTAACTAGGAATTGCCCTCTTTTTTCACTTTGATTTAAGGTTTCACAATATAAGCAAATGGTATTCAAAATGACAGACAAACCTCCAATTGGCATCTTTTTTTTTTTTTAACAATCTTTTACCTAAGCTAACATTTTGGAACAGAACAATAGGATTTTATAATAACAAATATACATAAGGCTTTAGTAGTGTACTGCATTGTTTTGAATAGTTTATCAGCAACAGGAAAATGTAAAATCAGTCTTTGAAGTTGTTAAATTCAGAGTTCGCCGATACGTCCAAGTGGTGTTATGTGATGTGGTGATACAAAGTAGCACTGACAAGCAAATCAATCAGTGGCAATAAGAGCTCAGATCTTGAATCAAACAGCACGAATAAATAAATACTTAACTACAAATAAATAAATAAATAAATAAATAAAGACATAAATAAATGATTAAAAATATGTCTTTGACATCACTTGGTCAATAGGAGCATTTTTCCACATCATCAAAGAAGTGCTGAAGGCATGGTCCTGCAGACAGGAACAATGATCATCTGTGGACCACAACAGTGGCCCATGCATGTCATATAAAAACTATTTGGTCACATACCAACTCATAGAAAAATAATGCCATGAAAGCATGCATATTATCTCAGACATGACTTATAAATTAATATCTAAACAAATAGATAAGTGAATAGAACCCATCAAAGTATTTTTTATTTTATAAAATAGGTCAATGTGTGTCTAAGCTCTAACTGAGGTCAATGCTCTCCCTGACTGTATTCTGGATAAATGCCTTGGTCAGGTCCTAGAGTTTGTACTGTATCCTAATGACTATTTTTTATTATTTTTTTGTACCTGGTTTTATTGAGCATTATCATGTTTTCATTCGATATATTTTTTTTTTTAAAGAATTAAAGTACTTTATCCAGTCCTTGTAGATAGAAGTAAAAGTCCTATAAAATATGCAAACCTATGTACAGAGGAAAACAGAGCAAAAAAAGAAACAATTTACAGTATATTCATCGGTTTATGTATATATTTATATATATATATTTATATTCAAACTTCTGCTCTGTTTCTTGTTGTTTTTGAACCACGATACTTTGTTTTACTTTTCTTATGTAAACTTGCAGCTTCAAGTTGGAGCAAATGAAGAAGAGGTGCTTGGCATTCTAGTTCCCGTGGTCGTTCTGCTTCCCCTCCCTCATTTCACTCGACATTAAAACATGGGCTAGGTGAAAGACATGAGTGATTGCTCAAACAAACCGTTAAAAAAAAGCACAGGCCGCATCAACACCTTTTTCAATTTTCTCAGAGCAGCGAAGGGCAGTCGAAGAGGGCACACAGTGTGGCGATCAGGGACACCAGACATGACATTTAGCTTCAGATGTTATTGTTAGCTCAAAGGCAGCTCAGGTGGATGTACCAGACGTTTTTGTACCTAACCAACCACGGATACTGTCAGAGCAAAAAATGATCATGATGGTCATCTGGTTTGCACTGTACGCCACAGTCAGGCCATCGTTATGTGGCACATACAAAGAGTGGCATCCTGGGATGTGTGGTGGCGTCTTTTAGCCTCGCAAGATTTGGAAGGTAAATGTTAAATTATTCAATCTGCTAAAAAGGTTAGACACAGACACTAGGGAAATGGCATAATGGGCAGTGTATAGGAAAAACTAGTAACATCACCTATCAGGAAGCATTGTCTTCCAAAGTGTCATATAGCCTTATAAATATTCATATATATAAATATTCATTGAGTAATCTTCACCCGCTGAATATGTGTTGAATGCAGGGTCCAATAAATCCAAGTCTGTTGACCTTTTGCAGGTATATAGTAGGTGTCCATACCATTTTTGTAGACTATTATGAGAAACTGTATGCTAAAGCAATATGAAACCAGCCTCAGTGATACAGCAGTTGTGATGGGTAAATGGCTTTTCACTCTTATTGCTTCATTTTACAGTTTCATTATGCTTTTATGTGTATATTTGATTGTATGAGGGCATATAACATAAGGCAATATAACATCTTCTAAAGGATATGCTTCATGTTAAGTATTACCAGCAGAGATCCACACAGTAACTGCTGGATGGGGAAAGTACATAAAACCTCCCTTATTCTGTTCAGTGGGAAGCCAGCTCTCTAATTCTAACATATTCATCAATATTACATCACCTTCATAACCATTTAAACCTAATGGCAGGTCCAATAAGCTCAACCACTTCTCGTATTAAGCCACGTCATGTCAGTCGCCACCATGAACTTTACCCTAGTTTTGACTCCAACCAGTGGAACGTAGTCACAGGTGCCCTGCACACAGCTTTGATAGTTAGTACCTGTGCTAACAGGTTACTTAATGCCCGCTTTTATCTGAAGTGTAATCGCATGAGACTAAATTAGTTCTAAATGCATTCTGTTTGTCAAAGACATTGATGGACCAACAGTGGTCTGATGTTTTGTTATATTGGACATGCACTGAAGCTCTCTATGTGGCTGAGAAATGATATGGATCTGGCTGTAGTTTTGACATCATAATAGCGTGTTGGCTGCTTGCAGCAGTGTGTGTTTAATTATTTTTTTTGTCTTTGTTTTCTGAGAGCACAGTGCTTGATGGCAGATTCTGCAGGTGACAAGGCACACCTTGACATGGTGACAGCCCATACGCTACATGCACTTTACTGAATGCAAAAGAGAGCAAGGGTTGTGAGACATATTCATTTTGGTTCAAGTTTCAAAGAGAAGTTTGTGTTTGTGTTTGTGTGTGTGTGTGTGTGTGTGTGTGTGTGTGTGTGTGTGTGTGTGTGTGTGTGTGTGTGTGTGTGTGTGAGAGAGAGAGAGTAAGCTCAAAAGATATGTTTGGAATAGAGTCGAAGATAATTGTCCTTTTCCTCTAAAATCATTTAGCCTGATTCTCTTAAAGCCTGCTACTGAGATGTGGCTTTTTGCATTTTCAGATAATATTTACACCATATGTGTTTTCTCACACATGTATCTTTTAGCAATATATTGTGTGTCAGCATATAGGTAATCAGAGATAGGAATGCCTGCAGTTTTGGGAGCTGCCAGATTTGCGATTCTTCCCAAGCAGAGCAATGTTTCAAACTCCAGCTAAAATCTACAAAAAATTACAGCTCAACATAGTCAGAAGCCGTTCTATATACAGACACACATATAAAATATGTGCATATAAATACATATATTTGTTTGTGATTAATATCTATTTATCCATATATACTGTATATATGAATACATTTGCTTGAATGCTTGTTATACATATATATGTACTGCAAATATAAACAAGTTCATATATTTCAAACGTTTCTGATGTTATTCTATCTATGAGGTTAGGATGTCAAGTTAAAAAAGATAAGGCTGTGATACGGAGCAGCCCCTCCCATGCACTCGCCATCCCTCCCAAGACAAAATGAGAAGAGAAAAAATAAACATTTTGAGTAATTGTAAACTAGCGAAGTGAGAGACCCCATTTGGTCATCTGAAATAGTTTTGCCTGTATTCAAAAAGCACATCAGCAATATATATGTATATATACATGTGTTGTATATATTCGAAATGTACACTTCCTTTAAGTGCAACTCCTCAACCAGTTAACACTGACTGAAAGAGATGCAGTGGTCCGAGTATATTAGAGCTACAAGTCCTCAGCAATAAAAATGTTTGGTCTTTTGGTCCCTAAAACAACTAAGGAATGACAGGTAAGACTCCCTGGAGACCGTTGCTATGGCTCTCCTTGGCAACGGTATCCCCTGGAAACGGACAGGCACTCCAAGCTAAAGATGGCCATCCCAAATCGAAGCCAGTTTGTGTCCTGAAAATATCACATTCCCTACTTAAGTTCTCTTTCCGAGAATTTCAAGTCTTATAAATTGGTCTTCAAAAGTCAATTGCCCCAAACTCAAACCGTCTTACAGAAAGATTTCCTACGGCAATCTTCTATTCAGTTTTTAAAAAGTTTTGTTCTTGTTGGACTTTTGACATCCGTATTCCCTTTAAGAGTTCAGTGGGGTTGGTCATTGTAAGTAGGTTTTGATAGAGTTTCTTTTACTTTTTTTCCCCTCATTGTTCAAGTAAAAGTTTTTGTGGTCCAGAAAAGGTAGCTGTTATTCAAGCAGGGTTTTGTAGGGAAGGAGGTGTGTATATGTGTGCAGAAGAAAAAAGGTCCTGGGGCTAACCAGGCTGGTACAAATTCTCTCTGAGTTCCAAAGTTTTAGTACATCCAAAAAGAGGTGTCATCGCACGCTCTCTCCTCGGTTTCTGAAGCAGCCTCTGTGGTCCAGATGCTGAGTTTGCACTCAGTGGCGGGTAGTCAACATATGATTCAGCTCAACAAAACCTGAAAAGCACAGAAGAAATAGATATTGTTTAAGTCAAGTAATATGTGGTTTCATGCACATTTAAAAGTTGCAAAGCATATGATTTTAGGAATATCTTTTTTAGCCGCGCTAGCCACTAGCAACGTGGCCATCAGGGATGGCAATAACATCTGTCAGTTGGTCGGTCTTAATCTACTGGATTGCCATCAGATGGTTTGGACAAGGACATTCACGATACCCAGAGGATGAATCCTACCAACTTTGGGAATGACATGACTTTTCCATGAGGTTGACAAGTTGTGGATGGATTGCAGTTTGGTTCAGATGTTCATGTCTGAACCCAAAGGGTTAATCCTAATCCTAATTTTTTTTTTCTCCATTTGTTCATTGACTTGGATCTGGACAATTCAAAGAAACAGCTTGTCCTTTATGCGCTTAAACAAACATTTATTCCATAATAGACCAAATTCCTACTTTACATTAGAAAGCTAAAGAAAAGTTAATGGGGGAAATATTTCTCTTTAATTCAGTTTTTTGTTGTGACGTTTTCCATGTTTGCAGTTACTATGTTCTGTATTGTATATTCCTTATGTGTCCTCCTTTACTGTTGATACTGTATTTACATGCAGATGGAGCAGTGGAATATGTATTTACAGGGCACCTTCCTCTCTAAAGCATCTTCGCTGTTCTGTTATTCTGTTGGATAAACAAAGATACTTTTGTTGAGACAATGTTGAAAACAAATCAGTGCTCACCCTGCAGTGAATTAATTTAGCGCCCTGGCAGTGTTATATTGTGAAAAACAATTCAGTTTTTATTTTTTTATTTAAATCAAACCGTTTAATCCTGTTTTTGAAAGTTGAACCCTCATGTGTCATTAGAAGTTAAGTAATCCTCAAGCTTGCTGTCTGAATATGGACTCGTCAGTCTGATAACTCTGTGCCATAATAGTGCATTATTATTCTGTTTATATTAATAGTAAACCTGGGCATGCAAGTGCAAAAAAATGGCAATGTACTTGTTCATCAGTTGAGATTTCAAACAATGTAATAACTGTCAATCTCAAGCAAAAAGAAACAGAAATCAAAAAGAGATGTTTTTTTTCCACCGCTCTGACGAAAATGTTTTTTATCAAAAGTAATGGTGCCACATATTTTGTGACACATTCATGTGAGATTGTGCTATTCTTCCTGTAGCGATTTGCCTCGGGACACCGTCTGGTATGGTTCATTTAGTTTGTGAGTGGGTGATAAGTTGCCCTTGAATGAAGTCATCAGTGGTGAATGAACGACACAGCCTAAACTCTCCATCACACAGATGAAGGGAAGAGACAAAGAGGAACAGCACAATTACCCACCTGAGGGGTAATAAATGCCTCTCCCTTGGAAGCAATTCTTTCCCTGTGCAACACACTGAACCATTTACCAATTATCCTTTACCTACAGGGTAACATACAGGGTCACTTACTGTAAAGCTGTACTACAAATAGAGGAGGCTTCATGTAAGTAAATGCTCCTACAGCTTTGTTTGTTTCAACCAGCCATGAAAACTGACTGCACTAGTTATATCAGTTGCATGGCAGAGGGCATAGAGTTTCACATCGTAGTGATAATAATAAACTAATATATTTAACAATCATCATAATATTAGTTAGTCATCAACCTGCGGAGATCACTGAAAGGCCTTGTATTTTTATGTTTTCTGCTTTTAACTCACACTCCGAAGTTTTGTCCTCAAATGTGTGGGGTGTTTCACTTCTGCATGTATAGCTGCCCGTGAGAGAACTGGTAACAATACACTACAGTAAATCTTATCCTATAATGAGTCATAATGTCGTTGGAGGAATTAACATTTACAATTGCGCATTTGAACTACGAACAAAGGGGTACCACTTCATCACTATTCTTTACAAGCAATTTGCAGATCATCAGCTAGTTATTAGGCATCTGCAAATGCTTTATGGCATTTTTAAAAGGTTACTGAAACGACATCAGGCAGTGCCATGAATGGGCTTGCCATTTGAGTATTTGTCAATATATGCAGTGGTCGTTGTGCATGTGCATGCATTCATTCAGCTAATAAATGTTTCAGTGTAGTCGGTGTCTGACCTGTCTTTCCCTGTGTGCGACGGCTGCCCCGGCCGCCAGGGTGGCGGCGGCTGGCTGGGGCGGGTGGCTAGTAGGGGCGGTTGGCGTCCTTTGGCCTCTTCAGCTGCACCTTGAGTCTTTTCATGCCGATCTGGAAGCCGTTCATTGATTGGATGGCAGCTTGGGCACTACCTGGGTTGTCGAAGCTCACAAACCCTGGGGAAAGGCCATGAGAGAGAGAGAGAACGACGAGGATGTGGTTAGATGAAGTGGCAATGACGGTTTGGGGTTACAAAAGAATGGATAATGAAGATGAGTCCATAGATGAAGCAGTCTTTTACATGAATGCATAATTATAGAACTTTACAATACGAATGAAATAATTGAATCTGTACGTAAAACAATTAAAATCCACACACAATTGCAGTTGTTAGCAATAATGTAACATACTATGACTATATAATACAGCACTTCATAAGCATGAATAAAGCTAGCATACAGTATGACGACAACAACAATAGATCACAATTATAACAGAGAGCGAAGCATGCAACCAAAATCACAATATGAACTTGGTGATGGGATGTAAAACCAAAACATCAACGTGGTTGTGCTATTTTTGAGTTTCGGTTTTTAACTTCCACTTGAAAGTGAGAAAGCATCAAATTACAAATTAAACGCTGCATCTGAAAATTGCAACATGAATAATACAACAAAAATGTTGTGTTGTATTAATGAGCAAAAGCTACTTTGCAAATAGGTTTCACCTGACGGACTCTCCATTAAATATTCTCCACAATCCATTTAGAATTTGCCACATAATTATATGTTCGGCTAAATTGTGCTGTCAGTGGCATAAAGTGAGACAGCAGTCTCTCTATCTTTGCATGCTAGAGCAACTGGTATATTCTTAGCATGTACTGCTTTTGCTTACAGTAAGTTAGAGAATGAGAGTCAGCATTTGTGTTATGTAATAAAGTGCACAATAGCAATGCAACTGCACAAATATGGCATTAAAACAGAACTCACTTCTTTTGTGATTAGTTTGACTATTGATGTAAGTGTGATAACAGTCATATCACTGAAATATTTATCAAAATGAGAAATTAGTTAGAGCTTCAAAAAAAAAACGCCAGACAAAATCATTCTCTATTCTTTCTTTGTTTGTTTTTTTTAGTAACAACCAGCTTTTGCACAACTGTAGAGAAATTCTCCACTGTTTTGTTTTCATTTTTCAAGGGAGGTGGGTTGAGAGGTTAGGAAGGGGGTGTTGACTGCGGTAAGGAAGGTGATTAGTAAAAAAGAATAATCAGAATAAATAACCAATAATCTTTTGGTTTGTTCATTTTTACCCACCAAAGCATTTACTTTGGTTTGTCGCCCGATCCACAAACACTTTGGAGGAGATGACATTACCGAAAGGCAGGAACATCTGCATCAGCTCTCCATCCCCAAACTCCTGAGGGAGGTGGTAGATGAACAGGTTGCATCCCTCTGGTCCTGCACAGGAAACAGGGAGAAAGAGAGAGAGAGAGAGAGACGGAGAGATGGGGAGAGAAAAAAGGAGATAAGGGGCAAACGTCAGAGAAAGAGAGACAAGGAGAGGGAGAATCATTAAAGGTTGACCGCGGCAGGAGGAGACTTGATGATGAAGTCTGATGAAGGTGATGAAGTGGATAGAGTAGGGTACTCTTAGTGAAGGGGTACTTAAAGGCCCTGAAAACAGCCAGCCAGCTTCTTACTGGGATTTTTGGTCCTACATAAAAAAAAGAAATTCTCTCTGATTTGTTTAAATAGTTGGAAAAAATGTGATGTCATGTACTTCCATGCACCAATCAGGATAACATTTAAACATTTGATTAAAGCACATTTAAGCCTAAACTATTAGTTGATTAATCGATTAGTCGATCAACAGAAAACTGACTAGCGACTATTTGATAATTCAAAGGCAGATAAAAAAACATAGTTATTAGTTACAGATTCTCAATTGTGCGATTTTCTGCTTTTCTTTAATCTTATGTAATAGCAAATTGAATAGCTTTTGGTTTTGGACTGTTGGTTGGACAGAACAAGACCGTTTTCTAAAATTTGCAACAGGAAAATTCCGATCTGCAACGTGAGATCATTTTCTCTACTTGGAATATATTCTCTTAATATTAATAGTGAAATCAAGTTTGTAATCAGAGTTGCAAAAAACAGAAAACAGTAGAGCAGTATATCTCAGCACATAGTCATTAGTTGACAGTGACTTTAAAAACTCACAGGTTCAGCATTCACAGCTTTCAGGAATGTCTCTGGGATGCCACAGCTGTTAAATAATGTGCATTGTTTATTTTCCACAAGAGGGCAGTAAGGTCCTAAGCATGGGTGTCCCAAGCCTGGAGGTCATTGAGTTCATAAGTATGTTTACAGCTGAGTTTGAAATACTCATTAATGGTAGTAAAGTTAGTTACCCTACAACCAGCAAGGATAGGATCATATTCTCTCTCTCTCTCTCTCTCTCTCTCTCTCTCTCTCTATATATATATATATATATATATATATATATATATAATAACCTGAAACTCAATTTTTTTTTAATTTTGCTTTATTATTTAATCTCTGTTTTAAAAGACTGAAAATAGAGATTCTAGTTAGTGTTCCCTAATACATCCTGACTGATGCTATACTCCGTGTTAGTGTGAGTTCTCTGAATGTTTTGTTTTTGACAGACTGGTAAGAGGTGAAATCTTGCCTGAAAAAAGGTGAGAACTGTGAATTGCCTGGGTATTTTTAAACGTGGGCGTTTATTCCAGGACTATATTGGCCAGAGGATTGAAGACAAACAGAGAAGTAAATATGAGTAAACGTTTGCAGCATGTATGAATATTTAGTAGTGAATGGTGTGCCGTGTGTGTGAGTGTGTTACCTTCTCGTTGCTGCTGTGGAATGATGGGTGGAGGGTGGGGGAAGGCTTGGCTGATCTGGCCGTATGCAGCGGGGTAGGCTGCTGAGACACATACACACACAGCGTGGATCAGATAACAGTCGTGACTACAGCGCACACACACACGCTGATACATACAAACAATGTGATATATGCTGGGGCACAGCAGGCAATCGATCAGATAACCGACAATAGAGTCTACATGTTTCACACACGCATGCACGCACGCACGCACGCACGCACGCACGCACGCACACACACACACACACACACACACACACACACACACACACACACACACACACACACACAGATCAGTGCTGTGAGAGTGACAGACAGACCTGCATACTGCTGGACTCCTGTGTAAGCCTGCTGGAGAGGATCAGCTGCAGTGGGACTTTGAGCTGCTCCACCAGAGACACAGAGAGAAGGAGTTAGTGGTGTGGGGAGCATGGATAGATGCAGGTGTGTGTGTGTGTGTGTGTGTGTGCGTGCGTGTGTAGGGAGAAAGAGATGAGGCAGAGAGAGACGGAGGGAGAATGTAGATGGAGAAGAGGGTACGGAGGAAGGCGAGAGTAATATATAACAAAGGTGAGAGGGAGGAGGGATGGAAGAAGAGGAGATGGAGAGAAGAACAGATAGGAGAAGAAAAGCAAAAAGGTTAGAGAGCTGAACAGCGATGTGTCTGCTCGCTTTGCTTTCAGTGTGTGAGGAACTGAATTCTGAATCCATCTCTCTTTTGCTGGGTATTTTACTTTATGTTCCTCCTAAAGCATTTCAAAAGTAGCTCATTTCCAGAAAAGTTAAACTTTGAAGGACCACAGTTAAAACAAAAAACAACACACGGGTCCACTTTCACCACAGAAAAGGAACAAATGTGTCATAGACTTGCATCTATTATAAACAAATCCTATGAAGATTAAATATATATACTGTACTTAGACATTTAAAAAATGACAATTACAATACACACTCACAACACTGGATGCACCTGTTTCTATCACTTCACATGGGAGATACAGTTAATTATTTAAATAATTAAACGTGAACACATTCCCCTATTCTAAACACACTTGAAGCTACCACAGATGCCGCACCACACTTAATAAATACCCATCTGTACACATAGGACATGCACGTTATGTACACTACTGAGAAAACACACACACACACACACACACACACACACACACACACACACACACACACACACACACACACACACACACACACACACATATACTGATAACCACGTACACACATGGATAACCCCACTATCACCAAAAGCCAAAGAAATACTGAACACATCGTGGACTAACAGCAACACTGAAAAACGGGTCAGAAAGCCAGATGAAAGGAGAGAAGTATGGGCTCAAATAAAGGTCGATACATTCTAAGCTTGTAAAATTGTCTTCAGAAATAATTTAAAAGCCTGTGATTGTACAGCATATCATCCTTTGTAAACATCTGAAAAGTGTTTTGCGTGAAAAATTGAGTTTGTGAATGTATAGAAACTAGAAAACTATTCGTAAAAACAAATTATACTAATGTTACACAAAGACTCAAAGACAAAAGAATTCCTGTGAACATCTGAGTGCAGATTCAAAGAAGAACACTGTGAGAATCAATTCTCAAAGTACCCACACCATGTGTGACACTGAAATTACACATGAAAACACATTTAAGTTCTGAAAATGAATTTTGGCACTGCTTTGGCTGTGAAATCAGGGCCAAATTTCGTAACTTTGTAACTCTTAATGCAAGTGAGCACGTCTTACACTGACATTAGAGTGGGGACGCAGTTTTTAGCTTTGAATCCAAACAACTACAAATCTTTGTACAAACTTGAATTTCTCATGCAGTTTTTTTCAGAGGTTTACAAAGAATTATATAAAACAACAGGCTTAGAAATGATTTCTGAACATCATTTCACAAGCTCAAAATCTTATTGACCCTTATTTGAGCCCATGGTGAAGTGAAATAAAGAGGGGAAAGAGGATGGGGAGGAGGGAGCGCTACCTTCAGAGAGAGAGGAGATGAAGCAGCCACCCTGAACCCCAAAACAACTCCGCTGAGCCACGCCCAAGCCGTTTTTCTCCGAGTCCTCCCTAAAAACCACCTCCTGCAACACTGGAGAGACAAGAGTGTAAAAATAAATACTATAAACATATTTTTCTTCCACCTATTCACAGACAAAAACCAAGGTACTAGCCACGGCTCATGAAACAAGCGAACACTTAGGCTCCTGCAGCCCATAAGCACCTTTGCCAAACACTCATCTCTTCGACATGCTGACTGTCTGTGGGCTAAATTCATCTGGCCTCGGCCTCCTGAACATGCTTCAAGGCTATTCACGCCTGTAAGCCAGCTGCATGCACACTTTCCCGTTACAATGGATGCGTTTACCGCAGAGTGTGTCTCTAAGGATTTACATGTAAGCTTCATTTTCATGTAGTCCCGGTTTAACATGACAAACAGTATATTCATAATGTATACAGTGGGTTTTTTCTGTGTCTCTGCGTTTGCATACATGCCACTGAATTAATCAGACTTACCAGGGTAGTGGTGTATGCCGTTGGTGAAGACAGCCTCTGCAGGAGGTTGCCCATTTGCCTGGGGGGGCGGCATGCCAGTAAAACCATTTACACTAATGGGAGAGGGGATGCTGGTCACTGTGGGGGCGCTGATGCCTGGAGGAGTACTGCCACCTGCAGCCACGGGTCAGACGGGCAAAGCGAGAAAGAAACCGTAAACATTCCACAGTATTTTTTAAGACATTATGGAGAAGTTTTACTTTGTCTGACCACCTAGTAACTCTTGGAAATATCAGAGGGGTCGGTCCAGTGGGCCGGTGAAGACACTAAATGTCAGGGGCTAATTTCTTGTCACAGTATGGCCCTTACTGTGACACAACAGCCATTCGATCTGAATCTTAAACATATTGTATAATAAAAGTTAATACTGTGTTGATGATATATTATGGGTACCAATTATGTAGTTGTCTCAGATGATTGCATGTTGCCATGCCAGTGTGCTAGATTCTGTGTGAAAATATATGCCCATTTAAATCCAGTGCACTTTGTTGCTGTATTTTTCCACTGCGATGCTACAGTAATGCCTTGAAGGAACATACTGTTTTTTATTCATTACATATAACATTGCTGTTACCACTTTTTTAAAGCATTTTTTTAGATTAGATTTAATAATTTGTTATGCCTGAGATTTAGAAGTTATATATCTTTTAAGGGAGTGGGTAAAAAGATTGGCATTTGTAAATTTGAAATTGCACAACAATATTAGATGACCTGTTGCCCTTTCAGTAAGCTAGGCTATTGTTGCGGTCTTTGCTAACGCAATATGGAGAAAACTAGCGAGCTGTGCTGAATGGACCATGACACCAACGCAAAGTTGAACGCAATATAGTAGAGTTTGAGATTAGGCTCTGTGGGTTGCGTTCCAATTCATTTAAACAAATCACTCCTTACTTTGGTAAGGCGGACGGACGTATATACCTAAAAATCCAGCACGGCCCTTTAACCTTTGGTCTTTAACCACTGTTACCTGACGTTGGGGTCAGCGGTGCTCCTGGGATGCCATTGATGGTGGCCATGTGCTGCATCTGGGCAGCAGCAAAGGCCGCCATTGGACTGAGGTAGCCTCCCTGGCCTACAGACGCCATCAATGCCGCCTGCTGCTGCACCTGCACAGTGGAGGATTTTAAGAAAGGGTTGAGAATAATGCAAGAAAGAGGCGAAAGTTACTGAACTAAGAAAGAAAAAAGGAAGGAGCGGGGGTTTAAAAGGAAAGTGAGGAAAAACAGAGACTACCAGATAAAAACCAGGTAATGAATCCCATGAAATGTTTTTTTCTTTTCTTTCCCAAAACCTAAAAAATACATTTTTCATCTCGTCCTAGTGAAATACAATATTCCTAATTGGAGGGAGCTCATTGTTTTTTGCTAATTTCAGATGTGAGCTAGGATTAAGCACTCCATTTCATTATTGTGGTTCATCGAATAAATAACTGTGGATAAAGAAAGCGTTTTGCGGGGCGTCTTGCCTGAGCGTAGGCTCCGTAGGCTCCAAACTGCAGGGCCATAGGGTTGAAGATGCCCATCTGACCAGCCATCTGCTGCATGCGGCGGATGGTGCGCTCCTTATCCGTGTCGGCGAACTTCACCACCAGACTGGATGAGGCACCCTGTGCACCAACCCATCCACCCACCCACACATACACACACAAACGCCACGCAGAACATAGTTAGTGTGTACCGATACACATGACATAAGCTTGTATCTGCACTTGCACGCACAAACACACATCCTCTCCTGCCAAACCAATGGTGTCAGAGCTGTAGTTGGCACCCATTGCCCTGAAATAGTCAGGATGGGTCATATGCAAAGGACAAATTCCCTCACTGGGATTAATAAAGTATAGCTTAACTTAACTTAAAGGTAATTAAACTTTATGTGACTCATCTTTCTACGTGACTCACCTCTCTTACATAAATCTACATGCTCATACACACAGTTAGGATGTACTCACAGGCATTGTCTGACTGCCGTGTAGTGCACTGATGGCTGCCTGAGCTTCAGCGTGAGAGGAGTATTTTACAAATGCACAGCCTGAAGAGAGAGAAAGACAGGGGAGAAAAAGAGACAGTAAATACAAAAGAGAAATGTTTACTGAAAAGTATTAGCAAAGCAAAGCACTGCGAATAACAAGACAAAAAGTAAAATGTTTCCTGGTTTGTTTTCACCTAGGATAGGTTTACTGCAGCATTAAGGCAACAAACATTTAGTAGACAAAGCCCTCTTTGCTGAGGAGGGCTACATTAGTGTGGATCGACGCTCAATAAGCTGGCTAAACATGCCACTCTGACACCATTAACAACTTTGGGATCCTCTGATAGGGCTTAAAATGCCACAACATTCTGGTGTCGCTTACTATTGACAAGCCCCGTTGATGAATTTGAATGATCAAGTTCCCAGTAATTATTGAGCTAAAGCCCACTTAGCCGAGTAAGCTGGCTGATGAGGCCTTGTTAATGGAGCTTCACGGAGGAATCAGAATGATCAAGCCCACTGTAATCATCAGGCTTAGTTATCATCGGGCCTCATTGATTGGCTGCTAAGCCCACTGATGAACTTCATGCATTGAACTTGTGTAGCACCCTGACAACATTTCGAAAGGACATTTTTTTCTGGCATGACATAAAGCCTGGTGGTTAATAAGGAGGTTGGCTTGGTTTTTTTACTTCATCAGAGCCGTGTAGGTTGACTCATAAGGTTAATGGGGTTCATCTGTAAAGAATTATTGGTTTATATCTCTCATCCCTGTGGGCAAAGCCTTCAAATGACATTTACTGTTTAAATTTCCAGATTCTACAGTATTCTTATGTAACCACTCCTCTGATGATTGTGGAATAGTCTGCTTTGACATCACTCAACACGGAGTGTTTAAGGAGAACTTTGCAAAGTCACCAACTTTGAAAGGCAAAATCATTTCTGTGCAGTAGTCTGTGAAAAAAGCCTGCTGGCTCAAAGTCATAAACAGCTATAAACTCACCTTTGCTGTTTCCGTCGGGACCTCTGAGGATGGTGCATTCCTCGATGCTGCCGAAGGACTCGAAAAGGCGCCGCACGTCATCTTCTGACTGTTGCTTGTTGAGCATGCCCACAAAGAGCTTTCTGTCTTCTAAAAGAGAAAGGAATAGGTCACGATCAGAAGATCAGAGATGCCTTTTGATATTCTACATAAAGGCACGCTATGTTCCCTGAAACAGCAGTGTTTTTTACTCATCCTTACTTGCATGCAAAAAAACGTTTTGTGATACAACAGACTGTAGGCTATATGTTATCCAAGGTAACATATGTTATCCACCCATTTATTTGCACATCTTTAGATCTCAATTGGGTTTGAATGAAGCTATTGGCTCAAAGCTATTTGCTTAACCACACATTCTTGATGAGTATATTATTCTAAACAAAGAGTTCATGGTCATAGTGGGTGCTCAGCTCCATTTGGAAAAAATCAGCAATGCAATAACAATAGAATAACATTTAAAATGTTTATAATAAGTCAGTGACAGATGTCGATAATTATATTACACAAACAGCTTTATTGAATTAATTTGGAAACTGTTAAGTTTAGTGACAAATTTCAGTGGCACTGATTTAGCAGTCCTCGCTCATGCCACATTCAATAGTACTTGCTGAACACTGTCTGTAATACATTGTGTATTTTAAATTATGTAGCAGGTTTTTTTCTTGGTTTACCTGGTTTTACATTTATTCATATTTTTCATATTTTGATTTCATTACAAATTTCTAGTGGAAGAACTCATGTTTAAGGCAAGAAAACCTTTTTTTTTGCGCAGTCTTTGTCCTGTGGGAACACGGCTGACAACGTGCCCTCAGCTCTCAGAGTCTGATGGTAACAGCACAATGCTCGCTCGACTCGTGTCGCCTGCAGTAAATGTGTGTTTATAACTCCTGGTATGTGACAAATCTTTTTAGGATAAACAAAATATTGTTACTGGCTAATATATAAAACAACCTGTTTGGCTTGTAGTTGTAGAGTAGCTCAAAATGTAAGATAAGAGGCTGATATGATACTCCACTCTTCATGAGAGTACAGTGAGTGAATGTTATGGTTATCCAACTATTCCATTCCTTTTTCTGTAGCATCTTGCTTCATACCATCTGAACTGTTTGTCTGTAACAATGTCATGCCAAAAACAAGCAGTGTGTTTCAGGCACCTCTATACTGTTGTAAACATGTCGTAGTAATACTGTGATATATCTGAACATGAAAGAAAAATAAAATACTATCTGTGATTAAATTTAGATATTTTAATCCCTTGTAGATCAATAAAAAAGGTAATGGTAAATTGGTCTTCGATTTTCCTTCTATCCTATTTTATGTTTACATAGTTGTGAATACATTACGTAAAGAAAGAGAGACAACACCTGCACACACCATCTTGGTAACTGATGTATTTGTCGAATATGCAACGATATCTAATGGACACTAACAATGGCTTGTGTGAAAATCCAGGGGTCTGACTTATCAGGCTAATCAGACAATTTTTGTACATCAAGTGCTACCTGCGAGGAATTGTGCCTGTCACAGGTATTAGACAGACAGACGCGTTGGTGTGCCTGTCCTCAGGTCAGAACATGATTCAAATTTAATGGAAGTCTAAGTTAAGTTCCATAGCAAGTTTGTCCGGGGAGCTCTGTTTACATGTAACAACGCATTTGGTTGTCATTATATTAAATATGCATCGCATACAGGATGCCAGTGTCTGCTGCACAATATTGAGGCTGCAAGTTTAACTGTGAAACCAATTAGATATAAAAATAAATATAATCTAACAGAAATAACAAGTAATATGCATAAGTCAAAGGTTATGTTGAATCCAGCAGACAATTACATGAATGCAGGGTTGAATGGGAGGGTAACCTGTTGTTATTCAGGAAGCTATGCATACCACCACTGGAAAGCACTGATAAAGACTTTCAAAATAAAATGCCTACTTTCTGCACAGGGATACATCAGATAAAACATTAGGGAAATGACTTGTTCATGTTATCAAGTCACACAGCACCAATTTAACACATTTCTCGGTCTACATTATTTCTCATTACAAACACATAGCAACCAGTCTTTTGCACATAGCAGCTGCTGTCTTCTTCTTTCTTTAAGTTAATATTGGCATTTCAGAACATTTGGTGAACAGTCTCTGTGGACAAAACATTAACTTCCCGAACCCAAATCTTTCTTCTTTCAATTATTTTTTTCAACAAACTTGTATGCTGTCAAAAAGAATTGCAGGATGAAATAATCAGATAAAACTGTACAATTATGGATTTTGATAAAATACAGTCAGACTGAGGTCCAGCATCAGTTCATTATTCACCATGAAAGCGTGTTTGAGTCACTGAATGAGTGTTTGAGGAAAATTGTGAGGCAGACGGTGAAAGTGTGTTAGCACAAAACAGTAGCAGATGTGTCGGTGTGCCAGGCTGTCTGTTTTTACGTTGCACAGAATATCGAAGCATTGTGGAAATGGATATGGAATGGATGTATATGTTGGGAAATTAATGAGCCTCAGTGCAATTGCCTCTGAATTTGTTTTGCAAATGAACATGTGTCTAGGTGTGGTTATCTGTGTGTGTGTGTGTGTGTGTGTGTGTGTGTGTGTGTGTGTGTGTGTGTGTGCATGCATGTTTAGGGTCTGTTCTCCACCGCCTGTGCCTGACAGGGTATCCTTGCAGAGTCAACAAGACTAATCTGTGCTCTGGCCTTGCACTGTACACACAGAACAGACCCACGCATCTTGAAATGTTTGGTCCCCCACCTTTTACTTGAGTATTTCCATTTTATGCTGCTTTATACTACTACAGTGTCTAGTTGGGAACTGCTCGTGTTTCAGATGTCCGATTTTTTTTAATAACCCAAATGCCCAAATGATCCATTATTTCATAAAAATAATCTGTGTAGCAGAATTTTTTTTCTTTTTTCTTTTCTCTTTCCTTCCCCTATTAATCATTATTCAACTCATTTATGTTGCGACATGAGGGGGGAGTGACCCTTAAGCTGGGACTCATTGGACTAAACTACCTAACTTTGTATATGACATTTTTTTTAAAGTAGCCCCAACTCCACCAGCTACAACAGTAAAATGCTACTTACACTGATGTATCATTATTAACAATATAATAATGTAATATATAATAATACAGTGTATTAGTCACAAGGGACATTTTCTGCAGAACTATAATTTTACTGCTGATACTTTAAGTACATTTTACTGATAATGCTTTTTTTGCTTTTACAATCAGTATGATTTTAAATGCCGGACTTTTACTTGTAATGGCATATTTTCAGTGTGCTGGTACTAGTAAAGGATCTAAATTCTTCTACCACCACTGCAATTAAAATGTAAAACCCTGACAATACGATATAGCTTTGCATTCATACCCGAGAAAAAACATCCAAGGGAAAGACAGTGTGCAGAATAGATGAGGAGAATAGAAGTGGGCTGAGGACATACATACAGAGAAAGATAGATCCAAATAATAGACAGAGGTATGGACGGCCTGCATTGCCCTGCACTTTGCTTCCTCGCTCTTGGTGCTCGCCTCTCTTCCCTCCTGCTCCATCAATCATACTCAGAGCACCAGCAAACTAAATAGAAGAGGATGTCGCACAATCTCTCTTCCTTTCCTTAAAAGGTTGTTTCCCCCGTTACAGGCTAACACCTCTTTCTCAGTCCTTAAACTTCTCTCTGCTTATCAACCTTCAACTCCTTGCATGCTCTATTTCCTGTTTTTTCCCCCGTCTTTTTGTCTTTCTTGTGACTGAAGAATCACTCTGGTGCCAATTATATTAACAACTGCGAAGTTTGAAAGACTCCAGCTAAAAACGGTCAAACTGCATCAATCTTCTCTTGTACAGTCCATTGATTGATGTCAGGAGCAGGTCACTACATGTCTAGACATAGAAAATGCACTTTAAGCTGTCTTAGCTGTCAATACAGTAGCCTACGCCAGACACAAATGACCAGACTAGACATCCACTTTCATTCACACAGATCTGTCAATTGAAACTGCAGTTTATTTGGTCAATGCAAACTTGTGACATAAGTCAAACAGGACTTGCTTTGTTGCAGACAGCGTTATAAAAGGTGTTTGACAAAAAGAAGTGACCTGTTTTCCCCACAAGCATGACGTGACATGCATGTTTCTGTGTATGTGCGTACATGTACATGTACATGCATCAGTGCATACGATGAAACTCCAAGAAAGGAGCTAAGGGCAGCGCCAGCCAGGAGGAACACTGTTTTTACATAATGCGTTCTGAATAGTGGAGGGTCCAGCCAGGCCGCGCTGTCAGCCTGCGTCGAGGTACAGGGCATCTAATGGGACAGATAATGGTGAGGCTGATACGCACAAGCAGCATGTTTGTAGGTCTAGAACAAAGGAAGGTAGGTAGCAAGGAAGAAGAGGCGGGGAGGAAAAGAAGGATAAGAGGGCATACAGTACCTCCTCGACTCTCGCTATCTGCTGGCTTCACCTGGATTGGTCTATTCATCTGTGACAGAGAGAGAAAGAGAGGACAAAGAGAGAAAAAGAAGAAAACAAGAGACAACCAGTAAGCATTGTGTACTCATGTAATAGCGCATGCTTTTACCCCCGTCCCCCAAAAAAGTTTTTTAGAATCACTCAGCCAAATTGCAGATAAAGTGTATTGAAAATCTCCAAAGCTGTAGCACTTATAGCCATTGGGGGAATAGCTAGTTGGGAATATGGGTTGGAAATATTATTTGATGTGAGATGAAAGAAGAGAGAAGGGTTGGAAAGGGGATAAGCAGAGGGATGAAGGGAACGATAGAAAGAGGGATGGAGGGAGGATGGTGGAGAGGTAACTCTGGGTCAGCAGAGCTACTGTGACAGTGTATCCTCTCTGGATGCTTGTGTGCCATCGTGAAGTGGTCTGTTTGGACTTGGATATACGTAATGTGGTATTTACAAACACACACACACACACAAACAGCAAAATCAACTCATACACACATCATCATCATCAAACTTTATTACAGACTCAAGGTCCAAATCACCCACAACAATACATAAATACATATCCATAAAAGCACATGCATACACACCTACCTACACATGTAATAAATATAAAAACAAACAAATTACACAGAATACACATACTGTAGTATGTATGAGGTAAGCCTCACTATAAAATGTTCTTGCACAATCCTCTCTTAACCTCACACACAAGTTTGTACATACAAGATAACACACACACACACACACACACACACACACACACACACACACACACACACACACACACCTGTGGTCTCCCCCAGTGAGACCTTTCTACAGTGTGTCCGCCGAGGCCCTCCTTTCATTTCACTCCTGCCTGTCAAACCTTCCCTCTCCGCCTCACCACCCGGCTAAACGCTCGCCGCCAATCAATTTTTAATAATGCCAATCGCCACACTGCCAGGAGGAATGGAAGGAAAGGCGGGAGGGAGGAGGGGCAGAGGAGAGGAGAGAGGAGAAAAGAGGAAAGGAAAGGAGAGGAGAAGAGGAGAAAGCTGAGGATGAAAAGGGAGGAGATAAAGGTCAAGGTTCTGTGTGTGATGCAGCATCAGTGTTTTGCTAAATGTCATTAAATCTTTTCTTCAGAGTTTGCTGATACAGTCATCATCTTAATGAATCTCTGGGCTTTCAGATGATTCACCAAAGGCAAAACCTTTGAGCACGAGGACACAATGTCACAGCGCAAACGCAATTAATGCTCGGACCTTCACCCTTTCCTGGCTCTTTTCTGCTGCTAATATTAAACCACATCATCCTTCATAACATTTATTTAAAATGGAGTTACCCATTCCTTCCTCTCCTCGTCTCCTCCCTCTCTTTGACAGCCAAGAGAACCCTACTAATGTTTTTAATGTGCTGTGATGCATTATTTATCAGACTGGCTGTTGATATGGAAAAAGGACAAGAGGGGATAAAAGAACTGGTGAATGAAAAAAGGGAGTTAAAATGAGTAAAAAAAAAGTATGAGAGAAAGAAGGATGTGAATTAAAAACAGTGCTGGGTAGGGAAGAGGGAGATTTTAGGAGGGGTGAAACCAAACAGGGTGAGAAAAAAGAGAGACACTGGAAAACTGTAAAAAAAAAAACAAAAAAAAACAGGGGTGTTTGAGAAGAGAAAAATGGGGTGATAAAAAAGGAGGGGGGAGGAATGAGGAAAAAAGGACATGGGGGGAGATGAGGACATAGATCAGAGTATGGGACAAGGTCAGCCCAGTGCTCCCAAGGGGCCTATAAGCCTGCATACATATGAGCGCTTTTACCGTGACCCATACAAATGGTCTGGCCTCAATCTGACCTAATTGCGTTCCACCTCCACTGGTTTTATGCAAGCACTGGTCTTAACCCGCACAGTATATGACGCCACTGACCCTCTGAGGTTATGTGTAATTTTTCTGGTCTTAATTTCACTCTGCACTAAGATTGTAGGGACCCACAATTATTTGGGTTTATGTTTCACTTTTAAAAAAGCAAGCCCAGAGTTATTAATGCTTTCTTTTCTTTCTTTGAACTCTCCCTTTGACTAAGAAAGAACACCCTCACCCCTAAAATCTTAAGATATTTGAATGTTAATGATGCTGTCCTCTACACATGGCAAAACACACCTCTGTATCCACGGCACACATGACGTCATCTTATTGATGTAAAATATATATATATATATATATATATATATATATATATATATATATATATATATATATATATATATATATATATTATATAACAAATCTAACAAGGAAGACTGAAATAAAATATAAATCTGAGATAAACTAAACATTAAAGACCCTCCCTTGTTCTCCGCGAAAAACTTAAATTAAAACACCCCCTACCCCCTCACCCTCTATTAATGTTAGTACTGTCCCTTAATGTAACATTTATTTTAGTTCAAAACTTGAAGCAATTTTTTACTCCACTGTAATTCTTGAAACACCTAGCATCCTATAAACTAACTTCACAGATTAATCAGCTCATACATTTTTCAGATACATTTCAAAATAATGTTAAGGGGTTTAACCATTATTTTTTTTTGTCACTGAAAGCTGAGTGGAGTTTCATGGGCTCTCTATCAGTGGTAGCCATTATCCCATAGCCCATAAACCGATTCAAGGTCAGTTGTATCACCCTGCTCATAATATGGTGAGTTAGCACCAGCCCACTGGACAACTGATCCCAAAACAGTTGTTAAAACCAGACGCTGACTAGCATGGATAGCTCCCCTAGGATGTATGTGGTGGTGTTAGCCAAAGCCAGATGGCATCATTGAGCAGCAGAAGCAAAACAATACAATACACAGATAATACATGAAGCTCTCTTTAGCCTAATGCCAGTATGAGAAAAAAAATGCCATCTACATTTACACACAAAGGCACTGAGATGCAGACATACATACATATATAAACACATGTACAGTACACACACAAACAGGCTTACATGACTAGAAATGCGCGCTTATACACACAAGCTTGGCTCATGCACAAGCATGCAAAATCACAAATAGGCCTATGCATCCAAGCATGCATAGAAACATACAACAGTACACAAATAAACACACACAAATAAACACACACAAAGACACACACACACACACACACACACACAATGAATATGTAAATGTATCCTTGTGAGTCAACATGTTCTGTAAATTGGCTCATCTCTCAGCATACACACCTAATACCTTGCATGAAGCGTGCCTTTTTTTCCTCAGCCTTGTGTATGCGGCTGTCTATTCATACTTTAAAAACACTACACACATGTTCACTACACACATGCAGGTTTAGTAAGCTCCATTGTTGCTGAAAGTCCACCTCAGCAGCCTCGTGTTAGAGTGGCCTTGGTGTACCGCATGATCGACAGCTCGAAAAGAACTGCACGGGCACACACACACACACACACACACACACACGCACACACATATTCTTGCTACACTCCTCTGTTGATTATGCAACTCAATGACAGCGCTCTGCCTCAGTGCTGCCATAGATTCCCTGCTAACTAGAAGCTAAGGGAATACATGGTCTGGATGCAGCCTGTGCTGTACCAAACTGGTGAGTCATTCTTCTGAATCAGTTTAGTACAGCCTGAATGTCTAGTGAGGCCCACAAGATTAGCTGAAAACAGTGTGGGACTATCGTTTGCTATATTGGATTCTACCTTGAAATGGGGCAAAATTGAAGTCCTTGATCTGAGTTTTCTGCTGACTGTATTGATTTCACTGCGTGCAAACCACAGAAATTAAGTTACAAAAACGCGGCTACGATGACAACTCTATGGGATTTTTATCCACTGAATTTCTGTCTAGTACCTTGTTATGTCAGATGTGCTTCAAATACAGTTTATTACAAGTTGCTCAAGACAGTGCAAGTGCCAGCCTCCAAAACTACACACAAACTAATACATGCAGCCACAGTAATTCACAACACTCACAGGTACACAAGAGCACACAGTCACTCACACTCTCATCATTGTCTGTTGAAAAGAATATTGAAAGTATGCTTCACGAAACTCGGGAGAGGAGGTAGGATTTTCTCATTTTCACCCTTGTCTGGCAGATGTGTTTTCGAGAGAGAGAGAGAGAGAGAGAGAGAGAGAGAGAGAGAGAGAGAGGAGCAGTGCAGGCCAGGTCATTTCATTATCACAGTGAGAAAGCACTCCATGAAACTCTCCCAGGGAAGCAAAGAAGGCTGCCTTTATAATATTCCTCTTCTACTATTGTGAAAACTTGCTTTATTTTACATTTTGCAGCTAAAGGCCCTTTTTTCTTTTACGTCATTCTGTCTCCGTGCCATTTGAATTAAGGTGTTTGGGTTTTTGTGTGCTTTCTGTTCATACATATACTGATTCCTAAGTGTACCGTATATGAAAGCAAGTATCTGAAAGGGATGTTGAGATTCTCTGCAGGAGCAGTACCACAGGGTCGGAAGTGTAACCAAAGGTCGGTATTCATACTGTCAAATGAACCACTGGCACTCGACCTGGACATGCTTTCCAAAGTATCTCAGCATGCACAACACTCATTTGGATGGAAACATGCCAATGAAAACATTAGCTGAACAAATATGCTTATAATCATGAGATGCTTTTGGGAAACTGGGCCCCTCAGTGGCAAGATAAGCTGAAAAACTAGAAACATTTAGCAGGCATGTAATAGATTTCACCAGTGGTCACAGAGAGGACAACCTATTTTAAAAGTATTGATTTTACATTAATTCACAGAAGCATTACACTCCCATGGAATACCCCCACATTTCCATCAAAGCTCCTGCAGTACATGTAAAAATTTCATTGTATTGACTTTTGCAACCTCTTGAGGCACAGAAGTATTTTACAACATCTGTAGCAAAAGGCCAGCTCACACCCTTCCACCGCCATTACCACCACAGACTGCAGAGAGAAGTGCCGTAATGTGACTAATGGAACTGGAATCAGCTTGTGTTGTTTCCCATGGCAAAAGATGTGTTCATCAGGAGTGGAATTCAGGTCAGTCAGTCAAATGGCATTGCCTCACCTCATACTCAGTGATCCTCTTTGCAAGTGCACAGGCTAATCCTGGTAAATGTTTTTTTCCCCCAGTCACCAGACAGAGCTAGAGAAGCAGTTCTTGTTTATAATATTATGGTTGGGAATTTACTAAATGTACCCAATGCTAAAGACATGCAAGCTCATGTCCTATTCAGTGGTGCTGAATAGGACATGAGGTGCAGTTAAAAATATATTGCTGTAGTGGAGGAAGTAAGTATTTCACAGATCTTTTCCTAAAGTAAAAGTAGCAATACCACAGTGTAGAAATACTCATGCATTCAAGTTTGAATTCAAAGTTCAAAGTATTAGCATCAAAATGAAATTAAAGTGCCAAAAAAAAGTACTTGGATGATGAGACTCAGAATTATGATTATTGATGCAATAATGTGTACATCATGTATATATATATATATATATATATATATATATATATATATATATATATATATATAACATATATTTATATATAACATATATTATAATTCCAACTGAATTGCTAAAAGTAGGACAGAACAAAATACCCGAAAATACCCAGAATGCAATGTGACGTTACAGGCCCTGTTTGACAAAAAATTTCGCTCAGTCTATAGCAGGGTTGATCATGGCTTGAAAGTTGATGAATAGTTAAATTCCACTTGGATTCCAATCAGGTTTAATCTCCAGTAATGTCTACATATCTCAGTGAGCATTTTGCTTTCTTTCCTTTCCCTGTAGTTCTTAATCCTGACATATGGCCAAACACCAAACCTCTCTTTTGATGTTCATGTGAAACATATTGCGGAGAGATCAATGTCTGTGTGTGAGGGTTAAGACGAC
>NC_041334.1:31430004-31445004 GCF_004354835.1 Perca flavescens | reverse complement strand
CTAGCCTTAGCTAACTTTGCATGTTGTAAGCCTAGCCATCCATTCTGACTAATCCATAACAGAAATATAGAGCCAACTAAATAATACTACATGGTATTTTTGGCCATAAGTTTGGCTGTGTAAAATCACAGTAGAGGTGATCATGGCGAACAGGAGGGGGCAGAAAAGAGATTTAAATGAATAGTTTGACATTTAACAACCACTTGCAGTTTTACGGTGGCGTTAAGAAGTCACTGTGAGGTTGACAGGCAACCAGCAGAGACTTCAGAAACATTTTGTTTTGTGTACGGATTAAATATAGGAGATATAACGTGTTAATTTGTGAGCTTTTGAGAGGCTAAAAGGCAGATTTCATCACCTTCCGACAGACAGGCTAGCTTTCTCTCCGTATGCTGGCGCTAGCTGTATATTTACAGACATATATGACAGATATGAGACTGGCACTGATCTTCTCATCAACCAAATGTTGCACTTTGGCTTTAACCAACTGTGATTCTCTCTGTCCCTCTCCTTACCAGGTGTTGGCTATCGTTTGACAGTCTCGTTGATTGCTGAAATGGGAGGAGTAAAAAATATGTTCCTATTGTTCAGGTGATTTGGTGTGGGTGTAGATCTTTACTAGCCTACCTGATGCACGTCGTTTTAAAAAACAATTTAGCCAGCTTACCGTGCATTCAAGCGGCACACACAACAGCACTGCAATAAAAACGTTGTTGGTTTGTGTGGATGGTTGCTTCAGCTACTAGTATAATCCAAGAAAAGCCAGAACAAAACAAGAAGTTCACAGTAGAATTACTCCATTAATGTTACAAAGTAATCTACCAGGAATGCACGCTTTCACATATTCCGTTGGTCAACACACTGTGATGCCAATGATGTTGCATTGTTGTTAAAGTTGAGCCAGGTTGAATTGGTTTTCCAGACGACCCTGTGTTTTTTTGCTTGAACCCTTTGCACTGGCACCACTACGGTACCTCAATGCAGTGGTCTTATTCAAGTTAAAGAAAGGACTGCAGTTTTTCATGCAGTGCTAATGTCCTTTTGAACATGGTCATTCTAACTAAAACCCTTTAATGCAAATAGCTTCTATGCAATACATAAAACATCACACACACACACGCACGCACGCACACACACACACACACACACACACACACACACACACACACACACACACACACACACACACACACACACACACACACACACACACACACACACGCACACACACACACATACCCACACACAGCATATTTCAATCAAATAATCACTAATTCCACACTCCCTGGCTGATTAAATATAGAAAAGGCAGGAAGAGAGAAAGAGATGAGTGTCAGGAACAGAGGAACAGAGCAGATCGAGGGAGAAGAGAGGAGTAATAGTCGAGGAGGAGGAGTAAGAAGGAAGTGCTACAGTCAAACCCGCCAAAGAAACAACAGGGAGTTTTTCAGAAGACAGATCTATTGGCTCCGAGCTAAAGCCCAGGTGGGCGACGTGAATGTTCTCTCACTCCCACACACTTCAGAGTAAAAAAATATGCACACGCATGAGATTGAGTATACATGCAGTATACACATACGCACATGCAAGCTGTGATATTTGCATGTACTGTACCAACCTGGCTACACTCACACACAGAAAGAATGCGCGCACACAATGTCAACAAGAAAACACACTTAGGGCAGAAAGGAAGAATCTTCCGTCTTATGTTCAAGGTCACAGCGGCCATAATGTCAATCTATATTTCATCTTTTATTACTCTTATTCATTCCTACATTCACACTGATGGCTTCAGCTATTAAAATTGAAATAATGCCAAAAGTTAGCTCCCTCTGCATTTCCACATACAAGAAAAAGATAGATTGAAATGGAAGAAAGACTGAATTGGTGACCATGAAAGTGAATGGGTAAGCACTGAAAAATGTTCATTCGCTGTATTTTGTCTTTTAACTCTGCGTTGCGACTTCTCTCCCTCTCCCTCTCCCTCTCCCTCTCCCTCTCCCTCTCCCTCTCCCTCTCCCTCTCCCTCTCCCTCTCTGTATTTCACTGTCTTCCTTTCTTCATTTACATCTGTTTAATTTGTCCTCCCCCTCTTGTTTATTTCCTACTGCAAAACTGAGGGTTTAGCTAAGGATAAGAAGAAGAGAGTTGAGAAACTAAGTGTGAGAGATACTTTTAAGTAGCAGCGCCAGGTTCGTTCCTGGGGGAAGTGAGAAAGAGGGGAGGAGAGGCGAATACGATTTCATTATTAATGGTGGAAAAGTTCCTTCCAATTGAACCAGTAAAGTATCTCCAGCTGTTTTTCCTTTTGAACAGAAGGAGACTGGGACAAGAAGAGGAGGCGAGAAGATCTGAATGAAGAAGTGGAGGAAGAAAATAGCAGGATAACATTGTCAGAAGAAGACTTTACATTCCTTTTTTTTTACCATAGTCTGGTGTTTATTGTTTTACTTATTATGCAGTCAAACCAATGGGTCAAAGAGGTGGTCTTTAAAGGCATCGTCAATAGACATGTGCGCTTTAAAGCAAGACTATGTAAGGAGAAATAACATTACCAGCCAACCCAAAGTTGGCTAACATTAGCCGCCATTAGCTACTGGTCATGCAAGACCAGGTTTGATTGCTCAGGAATTAATGACAAAATGACATAGTCTCACTTTCAAATGTCCGTATACCACACAGTTCCTCATCGCTGAGTTAATTTAACTATCCTCTCACTGCATGGCAGAGTTTTTTGTTATTGAGCCGGGGAGCTTCTGCTTCACATGCCATGCTCCCTTGGTATTAATTTAAGTCCTATGCTTTGATGTACGTTGCAGGAACACTGCAGTTTTTCACATGTATCTCATCTTGTTAAACAGACCTTTACATCTGGCACTAAATGACTCAAATGAACTTGGATTTTGTCCAGACTGAGCTTAACCACATACAAACGTGTAAATGCACCCAAGATACACTGGAGTAGGTGATCCAACCACCTTAGGGATCTATTTTGTGTAACAGTGTAAATCCAATATGGCTTTGTGTTTGTGCTTTCATTTGTGTTAAAAAAAGGATCTAAGTAGCTCACACCACTGATATGATCAATATTGCTTGTTATATGAGACATGAAAAGTACATGCATAGTTACAACTTTCCGCACATTTGAATAGTTTTGTGTTTTCAAGAACGAAAGTTGTAATGCTGGAAATATATGTCTGCATTTTCTGAGGAAGAGGGCAGAATGATTTATTTTAATAAAATGAAGAAGAATATCTTTATATCAAGGAGACACAGTAGAACCCATTGGATGCTTTGGTTGAGTGCTGAAATCAAGAGTTACATCTACAGCATGTTAGGGGACTACTTCCAATTGTCAGACCTCCATCTTTAACATCCAACCACTCTGAACACTTCCCTTGGGATATCCCATATGTCAGGGGTATGTTTTACGTTGTATGAGCTAAAGTTAAAGTGCTTATGCAACTCTGCGGTGGAGCAGCCTTTATTTTCATTACCTGTCAGGATAGGTATTATGTCATTCTTATGACAGCGCTGGCCAATATGTCAGCCTCTTTAGGCTGAGTGCATCCATCTGTGTTACTATATATCTGACTGTAATATCTTGCTGGCTGTTGGCCAACTGAATCTTGGTCTGCCAGGGTTGCTACTGTATCTCACCGTATCTCTCCAGCTCTCTCCTTTACCCTAACCGCCCCCACGGACCTAAAAATATTCAACATAGTGATAGGAAAGCAGATGCTTCAGCCAAATCTTTACATCATTTAAAATCCATAAAGAGAACTGACCATTTGTACACCTACAAGAATTTCTGTGAGGACCAGAATCCAAATCCATAACTAAATGCGCACATCATTTCTACTTACAGTGGTTGCAAAGACATTTAGCAAGAAGAAATCTATAGATATCCCAGTGAATACTCTAATGGAGGAGTGCCTGGGAATGCTGAGGCAGAGTGACGGATTTCAGGCGATAGTTTCTCCCCTGCAGAGTTAAGAGGGCACATTGGCCCTTGGGAGCAGCCTGTCACAACTAGAGAAACTCCTGCTGGGGCCACTCTGTTGAGGTTTTCAGCCAGCTCCCAGGGGGCTCCCCACCGCCACTTACCCGTTGAAACAAAAATCAATGGCTTAATGATCCAAAACAGGAAATAGAATGAGAAAAAAAGAAAGTCCCTAAAACAACAAAATGTCTTTTGGCAAGGGACATTCTGTCCTGGGCCTTCATTTGTTTGTGTGTTGAAAGAAATTTCCTGGGATTGTAAGTGAGTGTATGTGTGTGTGTGTGTGTGTGTGTGTGTGTGTGTGCGTACATGCACACACAGCTTTGAGAGAGTGAGCTTACCCTAGCTTAGTGGCGCAAAACATATTGATTTATTGATTGCCTGTTTCACCCTCTCGCCATCTCTCTCTCTCTCTCTCTCTCTCTCTCTCTCTCTCTCTCTCTCTCTCTCTCTCTCTTTCTCTTTCTCTTTCTCTTTCTCTCTCTCTCTCCCTCTTTCTCTCTCTCTCTTTCTCTCTCGTTATAGAGGCTGTGGGAACTTGAGGCTGCAGCAGGGACTGAAAAAGGGACTTGAGGTTGGGAGAGATGGAAGAGGAGAGAGAGTCAGAGAAGGAGAGAAAGAGACAGAAAGCGAGGGAGGGTTGCCCCATCTGAGTGTTGATCCAGCAGCCTTTTAACCAAGGCCCCTACATCATTGAGATTTATGAACTAAGGTCACGACCAAATCAAAACCTTGAACTATCTGCGAGGATGCCGATTTATAAGCACCTTGTAGTGGGAAGTGGTGGGGACTTGGCAGGAGCTAGTATTCTTCTCCTTGGCCCTGGCTTCCCTGTGGAGAGAGCTGCATCAGGGCTATAGGAGAGGCTGGCTGTAATTTGTGATTAGCAGACAGGTTGTGGTTTATGATATACTACCACCGGCTGGTGCAACTCCCAGTTCAAAAGATGTCATTGTCCCACGCCATATACAGAAAGGCTTGCTGTCTCACTAAAGCAGAGCTGGCTGGAAGAGGTCAAGTTCCAACCCTACATAGCAGTAGCTTTTCAAGATCTGTTAAGTCACATTGGCTATAGCAGTAAGCATGCTAGCAGGAAGCCCTAACAAGCCCAGCTGAGTAGCCTCAAACAAACCGCTAAACATTGCCACAAAGTATAACTGACACATAATGACACTTAATGGTTGCTTATCTGCAAATGCTTAAGATGAAAAAATGGCATTAAGTGCACTGTGTAGCTAACAGAAACATGTGTCACCATCGATTTGTACCCCCTCCAGTTGCTTATTATGACTCATGGGAGATGCTTATGACAAGCATTCCCCCCTGTTAGCGCAATGTCCCTTCCTAACCCTAGTCTCTCCATAAATTATGGACAGGATGAAATATGAGTCCCCATTCGACAGCCCTTCATTTCCCGCTCCCAGGGAGACCCAGCACAAAGAAACATTGCTGCTTTTTTTGTCCCTCTCAGAACAAGAACAAGGGGTGGAAAGAAATGAACCAAAGTGAATTGCCTCACAGACGTTAAGAAACAGTAAATGACAAAAAAAAAAAAATCCACTAGGAAAAAAAAGTGCAAAGTCACTAAGAGAGAAAGGAAGACTAGAGTAGGTCTATCCATTTTCCCCTCACCAGTTGCCTCCTGGTTGTCATGACGACTTCTTATCCTGGGGCTGGTGCTGGTCTTCTCCCTCTCGAGGCAGCTGGGAAATCAGGTAGGGGAGGGCCACAGGGGCCGAGGCCGTTCTATTCTTAAATACAAAGCATCAGGCAAATGCAATTACAAACCCGAGGAGGGCCAGAGTCTAATCTAATAAAGTAGAGGTGGTCCACGTGGTAAAAGTCTGCCACTTGCCTGAGATGGCACGCCCAGGCACAGAGTGCCGCGACCCCCCTGTGGCACTGACTGCCCCCCCCCTTCCGCCATGTGAAATCCTGGAAGAGACTAGATGTATGACTGTTAGAGCGCACAGCAAGAACAGTCACTTATCTTTAGTACCCACAGTTGCTGAGTGATCTGTTGGTTGACTGAGACTACGCTTTACAATACAGTCTACATAGGCTATGTTCTGTCTCCTCCATGTAATCTTTTAATTGGAGAAAACCTATTTCTGTCACTTTTTGTGAAAGGGAAACCCTTTGAATTTAAAGCCATTGTATTTAAGTCACAACATTTTGGGAAGTTTTTGGCTCCTGGGACTGTTTTTTTTTTACCATAATGGTGTTTTGTTAGATCGTTCTGCTTTCATGCACTTTGAAACACGATTCCTGCAGTATTGTGTTTCTCTGAGATGGTGAGACAAGGGGTTAAAGAGTCCAATTGAGTATTGGACGTCAGCTCATCAACCCCAGCCAACTCACTCAGATTACAAATAAGAGGATCTGATGATGGCGGCTGCGGCCAAATTCCTCTAATTAAAATCACAATGGCTGAAAACACTGCAACACTGGCGTCTTTGCTGAGGGACGCCGACTTTGCCCTCATAAAAAGAAACCTGGAGAGAAAGGTTAATAGCACAGAGCTCTGTGATACAAATACTGGTGTAATCCTATTAAGTACAGTATAGTACAATTGGGGAACAATGGTTTAAACATATGTGTCACATATGTGACAATGTTACAATGCTGCTTTGTATATCTCTCACTCCATATTACTTCTTTGTTACCTCAAACAACTGCTTTAAATAAGTGTGCAGGAGATTTATGTTCTTCCCATCGCTCAAAGAGCTTGGTTTACTCCCTCCTTGAGAAAGACAACTTTTCTGCAATTTCTCATCCATGTGGTTCAGTGCACACTCACGTCAACTGACAGAATGAGAATTAATTATGGTAAAAAATAAATCATAAGGTAGGGGTGATGTCTAATTTAGAGTTATTTAGCTTAACATCCAGGAGGGGCGATAATCGTTATATTCAAAGTATATAACTAGTATTAATAAAACTGAAATATTATATTTTAGTACCACAGTAGTTACAGTAGTTAATATAAAAAAATAGTAATAGTAACCAACCCCTCAACGCTGGTCATAAAAGAGAAGCTAGTGATTATATTGAACCATTGAAGTGCACAAGGGACCAAAAAAAGATTAAAACTACCCATAACCTCACTTTCTCTCTTCTCTCTCACACAAGCTATTTTAACACATGAATGTAGTGTTATCTAGTTTGCCCACACAGGATCTCAGAATTGATGTGAAACAATTATCTCTGGCTGGTCCAGACCACTAAATTTTAACTTGCAGTCAACTTTGTGTTGCGTTAGAAGGGTAAATGCCAATCAGAAATCACCATTCTGAACTGACTGTTAACTGACAAAACTAACACACAGAGCCAGGTTTACTAAGGCTTTTGTACCTTGTTTTACATGTATTCTGTGCCTGGAGACATGCATGTTATATATCAAACAAGCTCACTGGCCTGGAAGAGCAGTTTGCTTTACATCTGTAGCCCATCCTGCATGTAATCAATCAAATGTACCTATCTTCTTTATGCACATGCATTTAAGGTCACATAGTAAGAAAAGACATGATGAGTGTGGTTGCTGACACGTGGGCACATGTAGAGGGACATCATTTGGAGGTCAATGGGGCAGTGATGAGACAAAAGACGAGTCATCCTGTAACAGCAACAACCTGAGTGAACTGCACTCTATGACACTGCAGTTACATTGGGGATTATTAGTTTTTTTATTTAGAAGTCTCAAGTCTGCAGATACATATATACATACAGACATACCTACATACATACATACATAAATACATACATACATACATACATACATACATACATACATACATACATACATACATACATACATACATACATACATACATACATACAGCACTTCTTATTTTCTTGGAAGTTGTAAATACAGGAAAATGGGGGCTGAATTAGTGAGGAGAAGGAAAGCACTCAGGGGAGAGAGCAAAAAGCAGAGAGAAAGGTGCACAGTCATGAAATGATACATGCATGGTAATAAATGAGAAATAAAGGGAGAAAGGGAAGCAGAGAAGAAAAGAGGAACTATTCTTTCCCCTAGATAAAAGACAGGTGCATTACAAGACTCAGCTAAGTTATGCTTGGCTTACTTTGAACACATTCTGACATATAATATTTTAAATTTGACATTTCTTTTTTTCTTGCATGGTCCCTCAATGACAAATGAAAGGGAATCAAAGGAGCACACAGACTCAAAAGACCTGACGATGGGGGATTTTTGAGGTCTCCTGAAGAAACAACACACCTTTAAAAATAAAATTGTCCATTGCTTCCTAATTTTACTAAAAAGGATGGAAAACCCGAGCCAATCTGCACACAGGAGGCAAAACAGCCAAAGAGCTCCCAACATGTGGGCCAGATGAATCTGCTCTCTTGGAACCTTGCCTGGACAAACAAGAGAGTAAGCTTGTAAGGTCTGTGCATCAACACACCTGACACCAGCCAGGACTCCGCTCTGTGACACATGTAGGCTTTGGCAAGCCATGTGAAAATTTAGCATAATATGATTTTAAAGCTTTCCTACTTTTCTGCACACATTAAGTTACAGAAGCTAGTGGAACAGATGCTAAGCTGGGTGTGACGTCATGACTTCAGCTCTCTATTTTGCACAATGTTAACAGAACTAAACATATCAACACTCAAGCAGGTAACTGTATTGTTTGCATAGACTGTATAAAATATTGACGTAGTCTCCGTCATCACCAAAATGAAACTCAAAGTGGCCGGCTCCCGATGGCTTTGGCCGTTGCCATCTTGGCCATGCCTGGTCGGCTAACCCAAAAATGTGCAAAAAGGGGGGAGCGTGGATGGTGCTGAGGTGGGCTGAATGAAGCCTAGAATCTATGCTTTCCTCCTGTGCTTTCCTCCTGTGCCCCCTTAGGTGTTCATTGTACCTTCTTACCTGTCCTCCCCTGCTCCCTTGTTCCTCTCCTCTTGTCCTTCTTTGCTCCCCTGTTGGCTCCCTCTCTCCACCCTACCTCTTCCCTCTGCTAATGAGCAGGGTAATTACGGTTGGCCCAGGCCAAAGGGAGAGGGGGAGGTAGAGGAGGAGAGGACAAAATAGGAGAGGAGGAGGAGGAGAGAAGGAGGAGACCCTGCCTAGTCTAGCCTGGTGCTCCAGATAGCATTAGTTTTCTCCTCTTCTCTCCCTTTCTCTCTCTGACACATAGCCCTACGCTTAATTAAACATGCCTCAGAGGGACGCAGAGGGAGAGAGACCCATACAGAGTGGAGAGAGAGAAAGAGAGAGAGAGAGAGGGAGTGAGTTCATGTTGGCAAAGAGTTAGAGAAAGGGAGAGGGAAAAGGGAGGGTGATGCAAATGCAGAGAGAGAGGCAGATAAGAAGCTGGTGATGGAGTGTGAGAGAGGGGGAGGTTGGGAGGGTGAGGGGAAAGGTGGGGAGATATGGTGAGGAGGGTGGGAGGGTGCGTGGTTAGTGAGCCAGAGAGAAAGAGAGAGAGAGAGAGAGAGAGAGAGAGATGGAGATAGAAGGATGCGCTGGAGGTTCGGAGAGAGGTAAGAGAGCTGAAGATGAGGACATCTTCAGTAGACAAAATGAGTGAGGTCTGATGGAGACAAAAAGGAATTAAAGACTGGGGAAGAGCGAGGGGAATGAGATTACTATATTATATGAAAATAATAGCAAAGAGGCTCCAATGAGACTGTGGAGTACCCGCTCCAGATAAACCAAAGTACTGAAAATGGCGGCTAGAAATAATAAATCTGCATTCTCATTTCACAACAGCAGGTGAAAAGAAGACAAGAATCTAAAGCCTTGCTAGCACCGTGGAGGCAATGTCAATTACAACCCATCATATGAGAGTGCTATACCATGTAGTGTACTACTTATGACGCAAACAGTCAACATTTTGTATAGGGTTCACCCTCAGGGGAGCATTAATATCCACAAAAAAATGAATAGAATTACTGCAATTACTTTTAAAAATATATTTGTCATGGCCTGAAGGGCTATACAAAGGAACTACTCATCACCTGATGAGTAGTTCCTTTGTACAGCGCTTCAGGCCAAAAAGAGCAAAAAATGCACCAAAATGTGTTCATGATTGGAAATCCATTTCTTAATATTTAAGTATTCAGCCCCCACAGCAAACAGCTAGACCATATATGCGCAAGTACACAAATTAAAATAGCCAAAACATACCTTTAATTAAGAGAATGAGTGACAACATGCTGTGGACCCATGCCAATTAGTGAGCTTTGCTGTTATGAATTATAAACTAAGCTAATAACGGCACAATTATGAATGTGTAATCACATTAAGGGGACATGGAGACTGGTTTCAACCTGGTAATGATGACATGCAATTAGAGCGCAACTGTTATCTCCAGGATCATATCAATAATTCATCAGCACACGCATTTTGTGTTGCCCAAAGATGACACCCAATGATTAATTACGAGATACATGTGTGTCTATCTGTTCTCCAAATGCTGACGGTTGATGCCACATAATTGGACAGAATTGTTTCTGCAGTTTTGAGAAGGACTGAAAGAGTTAGAAGAGAAATATAAAAAACATTTAATTTAATTAGGCGAATATCCGATGGCAGACAATTGTGAATGCTTACTACCTAGCTCTATGACAGGACGCAGGATCCTTTTGTGTCTTCAGAAAATGAAAATACATACAAGTCAAAGAATTATAGTCTATATCTCCTCACAGAAAAGAGGCATTTTCATAAAGTCCTCAAATAATAAAAAATAAATAGACCAAAATGTTTAAGTTTAGGCAAGGCAGGAAAACCAAGAAAAAGACGTATGAAATTGTCACACTCAGCCAGATCACCAGTTGTGATCGCAGACAGCCAGATACTCTGTCAGCTTTCATTTAAATAGATTTGTTTACCATATTTATGCTCCCAGGACCATGTTATGTAAGTTTATCTTCTAAAAACAACCACAAAGGATGAGGTAAGGTCTGTCGTTTGAGGGGTAAAATTATGTGTTTGCCAAGGCTCGAGGTATGAAAAAAGGAAAAAAAACAAAAATCAAAGAGCCGTACATTTACTCCCAAATGTAAAGATTGTCAGCATAGCTTACACAAGGAAACGCAAACAACTTTCCCTAAAGTTTAATTAAAGAGTAGGAGCATTGTCGTCAAGAGTCAACTGCCAGTAGGTATCAACATCTGGGCCCTGTTGAAAGCGCTGTAGCTTGCATGTAGCTACGAGTGGTTGCAGATTTTCTCAGCGGTTCACCTCATTGATGAAAGAGAGGCAGAGCAATGAAAGAAACTAGCACTTCCAGGTCCTCAGCGTTGCACGGAAAAACAAAAAAAGACAGGAAGGAGTGAAGGCACAGAGATGAAAAGAAGGGAACAGCTTGAGACAGACTAACAGGGTCTGCGTTATTCACTGCAAGCGACTTTGGAGTGCATTGTACTTTTAAACTATAATGAAGACAGCATTTGAGTCATGATGTAATGAGATCAAGAGAAGAAAAATAACAGAAATCCCAGAGAGGGAGAGGGGGAAACAGTGAAGAGGAGAACAAGAACAAAAATAAATGCTGTGTCATTATTGTTGACTCAGCCCTCATTAAGTAAACACACCAGACTCATACTGTACTCACGCTGTCCAGCATATGCACATATCCAGCTATAACTCACTGTTAAATTACTATCGATTCACCCATACGACTGCCTGCACACTGCTAAAGGATATGAAAGTTCTGCCTGGAAGAACATCTGGGTGGCACAAAGCAGTATAATGCTCAGACCTCCATCTATCAGATGTGACCGATTATAAGAATAAGATGAGGTTATTTAATTAAAAACACATCGTCAGTTCTGTTTTCCTATTTGCTTACTAAGCACATTTAAGCAGAGACAGCCATGAAGAATATACATCTGTGGTTGAAGTCACCCATGCTCCTTCATTAAAGTTCATTGGTAGTGGTAGCAGGATGCTGAAATGCAGAGTAAAGTTAAAAACTGCACACAACTAACATAGAGCATTTGCAGCATTTTACAATTGGCCATCCTGGGTGTATAGCTGTTTCGTGGTAAAAAAACAAACAAAAAACGGTTAGTGATTTCACAAATAAAAGAACAACTGTGTAGTTAGTATGAGCAGAGGCAGTAACCAAGGCAGAGTGGACAGAAAACAGAGCGCCATGTGCAGAAGCCCATACTTAAAGTGTAGAAATGCATTAAATGCTCAGAGGGTGGCAAAAAGCAAGATGTCTTTGAGTTTAAGGAAGAGTCAACATTAGCATTGCCTTTCTAAGATGATGAAATAATTGCAATGGTGACTGAGTGATGCAGATCATTTTCCCTTGGACTGACTGAACTGTCATTTATTAGCTGCAGTCCACATTGACTTATATTATTGTTTTGGATGAGTGCCTAGATTGAGATGCAGTTATTTAGATGTATTGCTAAGTGCTAATGTACAGTTGGTCCAGTGGCAAACTTACTAAGCAGCAGATGCCTTTGGTTAAATATCCAAGGAAACTGCTATAGCATGTCTGCAGCAATAACATCATGATATAGTTGTCACATCATCATGTTTATTTTATCAGTTTGATTCATTATATTACTGTGTCTTTGTGGACATGATCGCTCTTACACATCTTATATTAAATACTGTCTTTGTGTGTTCCTCACTAGTGTCAGTAGTTAATTTCATGTTAGCTTGCTTGAGCTTAAGGGAGCTGCTCTCAGTGCAGTCAGAGTACTGGTGACACACTTTTAAAGGGATCACTGGAAAATGCAGTGCAAGAACACAAAAGCAATGACTTCCCCCGACCAAAGGTGTCTCCAAAATCAATAAAAAAGATAAACAGGAATCTCACAGATTCGAATTTAAAAACATACTGAGGTGAAGAAGCAGACATTTTAATTATTAGTGTTCCGAGAGAGCTACTCACGGCAGCCATTAAAGGAGAAAATATACACTAGGTAGCTTGCCACTAAGTGCTCATGCAAGAACCATGTCGAACTTTTAAGTCCTTTACTGCCCAGGAAGATGTGTTACTGTTCGGTAAATGAATTATTGGTTGGACTGGATCTTTGCCAAAGACAACCTGGCTGTGGAACATGATTGTTAATTAGGTCTTGATGTGCTTAAGGGCTAACAAAACTGCACAAGCACCTCATCTCCAACATGCAGCTGAGAATACAGCTACATACTACAGCCTTATCTTTGCTTCCTTGAGTAACTTTACAGGCGCAAACCTCTGACTAACTACCTCCAAATGTTTTGCCCTTTAGCATTACAAGCAGTTAATGTATGCCTCAGTTTAGCCATCTTTCATAAAATGCTAATATTCTGTTTTGCAGCCGGTGGGGAATTCATTTGTCTGTTTAATTTCACAGGTGCCCTTAACGCACCGATCAACAACAGGCGCCGTTCGTGAACAGGCGGCACCATCTGTGTGCAGGGATTGCCAATGGCCCCGAAGTCTTTGCTCTTTGCCACCATGCTCTAAGACTCCATTAAGAAGCCTGGGTCCATGCATCTTTGGCCATCATTTATTTGGCAAAGGCAATTAAAAAGCTCCCCCACTCAAAGACAGCATGTGTGGTAGAAGCCACGTCTCCTCTCTTAATCACTGGTAGTAATTAGTTCCTGCAAGCGGTATCATTAGGTATCAGCGTTGGCGCACTTGTCACAGCCAGCGCACGTCTGGGATGACAAAAGGAGATGGAGGAAAAAAAGGGAATCGTCGCTGTAACAGAGAATCGGGGCGAGTCAGAATCCTGTCCAAAAATGTTACAAGGTTGTCCCACGAGGTGCATAATCCATCAAAGTGATTTTTCTTCTCCCCCTTTCTGCCACCCCCTCCTGTTCCACCCCCCTGTCTTCTTTGCAACGTAATCATTTTCCTCTCACAGGGTGTGACATTCATAAAGGATGCTGGTGCTGGTGCCACGTCTTGCCAAAGTTTGGGATGAGTTTTATAGAGGTGTATTTACAGTGTGGGATTGCCAGAGGTGAGTTACAATGCTCATCAGCAGACTTACCCTTCTAACTGTCCTTCTTGCTTAGTTTCTTTTGCCCTGCTCTTCGTCTTCCATCCTTTTGTCCTATCCACCACTGATCAGTTATGTCTAAGATAAGAGCCGTTGACCGTACTGTCTTTGAAAGGCCAAGTTCTCTTTAAATCCACAGATTTAGCTTTTATATAGTGCTGGTTGATCAAAGCAACTGGATTTCTGAAGTTAGGACAAGCAGCAATGATCACTACAAATGTGAACTTGAAGCTAAACTATGCTAAACAGCTTAAATAAAGGCCCAAAATATCACGATTAAAGTCCAACCCTTCTAACTCCATAATCAACAAGACTGGTATTGAATCTCTTTTTTTGTGCTGGTCTGCACACAGTTATTTAAGGAGGCAAATAATGTTCTCAGTGAAATGGAACTTGTGTGTGTGTGTGTGTGTGCTCCTACTGGATAGAGAGTTTGTTTCTCTGTGGAGTTCTGGCAAGATTGCAGCTGTTCAGTTCCTTAAACACCTTTGGTTCAGCAAAATATCCTTTATACAAAGTTTCTAGGGAGCCTCAGAGGAAAGGTTGTTTACTTATTGTCTTCGCAGATATGCTAACAAGCTGTCAGAACATACAAACCTTATTATCACATAAACCTTGTGACTCAGTCTGGACGCCGCTCTTTTCCCCCCTCTGCAGATTTCTATTTCAATAATGACACTGCAAATTTTTCATTCTGTTGACGTGCGAGTGCAGCGCATGTCACAGCACTTTGTGAAATATGTAGACAGAGTTAAAACACACACACACACACACACACACACACACACACACACACACACACACACACACACACACACACACACACACACACACACACACACACACACACACACACACACACACACACACACACACACACTGGAGAAGAGGTACAGGAAGGGGGTGGAAAACAAACATCATCTGACAAGTTTGTGGCACATTTGGTTCAGACAGTGTGATTCCCTCTGGATCTAAGAGTGGTTGCGAGGAAGTGTGGGAGAGGA